>NW_004797379.1:452768-454039 GCF_000002075.1 Aplysia californica | reverse complement strand
TGTGTGTGTGTCAATGTGCATGTGTGTGTGTGAGTGTGTGTGAGTGTGTGTGTGTGTGTTAAACTCTCTGTATAATTGAAACTCTCTGAAACTCTTTGATCTGTATTTTTAAAATGTAATACGGTTTTTCATCCAGCTCACCCCATCCTCCTCCTCCCCATCCCTACCACTTCCAAGGAAAAAAAACGTATGGTGTCTCTTCAACATCAGGGGGGTGGGGGTGTGAAACGGGCGCGGTTCGTCCATAGAGCACGGTCGTGCAGTGCCGCCCAAAATTTTTGAATGTTATTTTACGAAAAGCACCCACAAACATGAAATAAAAGAAGTCAAAAACAAACACTAACCAAATATGATATCAAAACAAGGTCCTCGCTATAGCTGTAACTGTCATTTCTGTGTCTAAAGCGCCGTAAAACATCTACTATGCCATGCCAAAGTCCACGCGTTTTAACTAGACGTACTATTATTCAACAGTGGTTATCTGACCTATAATTCGCTCTTTGGGATAACCCAAGCGATGACGACACTTGTATCATGTTTGGCGGTACATTAATATTAACAAGGCGGTACATCTCAAATGTGCACCCACGAAACATAGCCCACAGTAGGCAGTCTAAAAATAAACGCGATAGCCTGTACACTATTCAATGCCAAAATTATGTGATCCCCGGAGCAATCCAGAGGAGTGCTCAAGTGAATTGTGACTGGTTCATTGTCTTGCCACTATTTTAAGTGCCTCTGTGACCGTGAACCTGAGGGAGGTGAACGTGACATACATAGGTCACCGCCCTATGAGTTGTGCCTTCGAATGGTTTTGTAGTGGAGTGATGAAAGTTATTACTCGAGTGTTCAGTTCCAATGCAGGATAAAGAAATTAATGTTAAGCTAACAAACAGATTTAGCTCTAGAAATCAAAGCGACCAGTAAAAAGAATGAAAATAAAAGCATAAGGTCCTCCTTCACCAACCCAAAGATCCTACCATCCCATTTACTACGCCCTAGACTATCTTCAACCTGCTGTTGCATAATTGTGCAAGCCCACTTTTTAGCCTCACGAGCCGCCCCTGGTGTGAAACTACCAACAGCTGAAGTGTTTGTTTGTACCATGGCACTATCTGGTCAACCCTCCAGTGGTACCCCTTGGTTCATAATATTATGTAGGAACATTGGCGTATAAGTGCCCATCTAGATTTGTACAATACCAATATTTGTTTTCTCTTTATTATTGTGGACGTTATTTTCTTTTGGAAAAATAAATAAATAAATAAATA
>NW_004797379.1:450604-451736 GCF_000002075.1 Aplysia californica | reverse complement strand
TCTATTGTGCGTTCACAGATTCTATTGTGCGTTCACAGATTCTATTGTGCGTTCACAGATTCTATTGTGCGTTCACAGATTCTATTGGAAGGCGTCACTAGAAGGCCATACTTCTTTACTCTCCTTCTGTTGCTCAAGACGGTTTGGGTGGTTGGAGGGGGCCACTGGTAGTTCATACTTTTGTTTCTTTCTCTCTGTTGTTTCTGTCTGTGAGGGTGGTTGGAGGGTGTCACTAACAGGAACTACATCTCTTCTCTCTCTATGTAACCTCTGTCTCTGTAGGTGGTTGGAGGAAACCACGGGTAGACCTTACCTCTTTTCTCCCCCTCTGTTTTTCCTGTCTGTGTGGGTGTTTAGAGGGTGCAATTGGTGGGTTCTTTTACTTTTATCTCCCTCTGTTGTCTCCGTCTGTGAGTCTCGTTTTTTTCCCTGCACTCGATGACCGTTATTGTGTCGATGTGCTTCTCTTTGCTCACACAAACACACGACAAAAGGCACCTCTGTGTGCCGCTAGGGTTCATCCAACACAACATCTCCTTCCTAATGTTGTCGCCGCCGCCCGTCTGTCAAGGTCACAAGGATGACCTTCACCTTCGTGGTGTGGACAGAGATGAGCTTAACTTATCATAAAAATGTTTCTTGTTTCTTTTTCTACAAACCTGAGGCATATCATAGATTAGTGGGTACTAGCAATGTCGTGTTCATTAGTTTTAGTTATTAATTTTACTTCACTTGCAACACAAATGGGTAATTTTAAATGGTGTTGAAGATAAGAGATTAGTAGAGAGTGTCTAACAAAGAAAAGAAGGAGAGGAGAAAAGAACGATAGATACAATATGTGAGGCAGCGTGGTGAAATCAGGCTCTCGTCAAAATAATGAAAGTCAAGAAACTGACATTTTTTCTGCAGGTTTGGGAATTTTTATCAATTTTTTATTTATTTATTTATTTTTATTTTTTTAAATTTTTTTTTGGGGGGGTCACCTTTTATCTCTATTAAAGAACACATTTCTGAGGGTATTTGACTGAAAACCGTCGTTAATTTGATTTATCCTAAAAGTGAGAAATTTGCTGCATCATTCTAACATTCGTCAAATCATCACTTTCTCTCTCTCTCTCTCTCTCTCTCTCTC
>NW_004797379.1:447504-448948 GCF_000002075.1 Aplysia californica | reverse complement strand
GTGTGTGTGTGTGTGTGAATGAGTCAGAAAATGTCTCTACGTGTTTGTGTTAACGTATGTGTGTGTGTATGTATGTTTGTGTATTTGTGTGTGCGTGTCTGTGTGTGTGGGAGTGAATGTTTATTGTGTGTGAGAGAATATGTATATGTGTGTGTGTATGTTTGTGAGCCGTAAAGCTCTTACTAAAACAATTCAAATTCCCCCCGTGCAGCATAATATTAATTTACCACTAACCTTCTAGAATTCTGACCATGTTACAGGATGCACACAAAAAATGACATGAAAAGATCTATAACATGTACAAGGTTGTATTACACACCAAAATGCTCTCAACTGAATGAGGTTTGAGGAAAAAAGTAATGCCAACATTGAGTTACATGAGGTCTGCTGTCACACTCTGGCTTTCCCCAAATGTGGTTGTGACAACCTTGTGTTGTATCATCAAGTTTAGGTGCATAAGGGGGCTCTCCTTGCCAAAATAAAGGTTAATGTGTTTGCCTCTCATTCAATTGTTCCCGATTTCGAAATCTGACAGCGACGGAACATTTGTGAGGCAGCGTGGTGGAATCAGGCTCTCGTCAATTTTTGGGCAAGTAGAGTTATTGGTATCTTCTTAAAGCTTGTTCACTTGTCTTTATTTGGATGAAAAAATATCCAATGATCTTGAATACAAATCGAGATTTTTGCGAAAGAAGGAGGTGAGGGTCACCTGTTTTCAGAGGTAAAATTAGTGAGAAAATGGCCGCCAAAGATTAGTTATTTCCTTTGCTTAAGAGTTCGTGGTAACTGAAAATTAACATTTTTTATGCCTGTATTCAACGTTTTTCAGAAAATCTACACAGAAATGAGTTCTTTAATGGGCATGAAAGGTGTTGAGCCAAAAAATAAAAATTCACAAACCAGCTGAAAAATGCAAGTTTCTTCACTTTGATTATTTTGACGAGAGCCTGATTCCAGCACGCTGCCTCTCTTTTTTACTCTAAAATGTTGTCCTTTCTCTTCCTTTCCCGCTCTCTAACCATGTTCTGTCGGCTGCTTTCGTCTCCACTTTCTGCCCCCTTCTCCTTTTAGGTATGGCCATGTTTTCGTTTTGTAGACAAAAACACATATACAAACACACACACACACACACACACACACACACACACACACACACACACACACACACACACACACACACACACACGCGGAGAGAAGACGATGATATTCAACATTTCATACAGAAAATAATCGCTGGCTGGCGTATCGAGTTCGCAAAATTCTCCTATTGTTAGCACATTTTAATTGCCCCTGCCGGCGGTGTGCTCGGTCACAGATGGCGCGAGGCTCTGTGTGGGACAAAAATAAAATATGTTAAAAAAATAAAATACACAAATATTCCCTGTATTGAATCATCCAGCCAGGCGATTTTTGCCTTATCGGCTAGCCAGCTGTTTCAAGCGTA
>NW_004797379.1:445943-446819 GCF_000002075.1 Aplysia californica | reverse complement strand
CAATGGTTGCTTCCTAAAAGAACCTAATCTAGATTCTAGATCTAGCCTAGATCTCGAAGGATTATAAAGACATAGGCCAATAATTGAAAGAAGGAGCCTAGGCCCATAGATAGATCTAAGTTTAGAAATTCACATTTTTGACAACCGACAGGCGTCACAGATGGCCTAGATTTCTAGATCTATTCACGGCAGGAAAAATTCACTTTCAAGAATACTTTCATGATTCTTGATCTCGATCTAGATTAACCGACAGCCTAGTTCTAGACTCTAAATCTATTCACAGAAGGAAAAAATCCACGTTCAATACTTTCATCATTCTTGATCTCGATCTAAGATTCACATATAGATCTATATCTAGCCTAGATCTAGATCTTAGAATCTATAATACACAGCAAGATTAATCCACTTTCAATATTCAAAAGGTTATCGAAGTATCACAGATCTAGATTCTACTTTCATTTCATGATTCTTCTTGATCTCGATATAGATCTAGGTTCTAAATTCTAGATCTCATGTAGACACTGTGCACAAAATACACTTAACCTTCGGCGTGCGCGCTAAATCCACTGCAGGAGAAATCTACTTCCTATACTTTCATGATTTTTAATCTTGATCTAGATCTAGATTAGACATTAGATCTAGACTACGCACGAACACACTGAACACAAAATATCCTTCGACACAGTTCGGCGTGGGCGCTAAATCCACTGCAGGAGAAATCTTCTTTCAATACCTTCTTGTTCCCCCCTCCGCCTCCTCTTATTCATCGATTGCTTCTCCTCCTCCTCCTTCTTCTTCTTCCTCCTCCTCCTCCTCCTCCTCCTCTTCTTCTTCTTCTTCTTCTTCTTCTTCTTCTTCTTCTTCTTCTTCTTCTTC
>NW_004797379.1:440866-442378 GCF_000002075.1 Aplysia californica | reverse complement strand
CGGGACGATAAAAATCGCACCCAGGAGTGATTCTGCCGCTGCCGCAGCTCTGCCGCAGAAAAATATATGAATGTGGCGGAATAGGGTTGACTGTGAAGAATCTCTGTGATGCAGTCAATTCATTTGACACGGAAAACTTGCTGAAACCATTGCACCCCTATGTCGTCGTTCATCCACCCGTTTTCTTGATATTCCCAAATGGTGCCTTCTGGGTTGTCGTGAATGGCAAAAGAACGGATGGACCTGTTCGTTATGCTTTTGACAAAAGATCAAGATAATTGCAACTTTACAATACTGGCGAAGTTACCCGTCGGCCGTGGCGAATTTACCCGACAATTGGTAACCTTAGTAAAATGTAATATATTTAATTAAATTGATTGAAATAACAATGAAATACCTATATATAGAGATAATAAAGCAGTTAAATTAATGGAATCAATGCAAGAACATAGAAAATATGGCGTTCCGCTGCCGCACATATGGATTTAATGTGACTTGCGGTACCGCACATATCGCCCCGCTGCTGTGCCGCTGCCGCTGCCGTCCCGCACATATGGATTGCTACCTTTATTCCTACACCACAGAGACCAGTACAACATTGTCAGTCTCCTAATATTCCAACAAACAGGTTAATGACGTAGCGAGCGCTACGATCAGCAGCAGACCTAAGGAAAGGCCTAGGTAGCCTACTTTTCCAACCATAATACACATTAGTCAGAAATACAAATTTGTATAATATTCCATAGTATACATGACGTTGCCTGTCTTTTTTAAGTTTCGGATTACATAAACATAGTCGAAATAAAATCTGTATGAATACCGAAGTTTTCGTCGGCCACATAATAATATTATTCAGACGTGCGAAGCCCGCCAACATTTTTACATTTCATTTTAGACTGTTAAAGTTAAACTTTAAGTGCCTGCAAATAATCGAAACTCACTTCTAACGTCGATTATTTTTTTTTTTAAATGCAGGTTCGTAAACTGTGGTATCGATGGCATGTGCTCCATGAGCGTTTAGTCAGTACTGTTATTTTAAATGTTTGAAAAAAATAAAACGCAAGAAACGATACACATTGTAAGTGTAATCTTTATACGACTTGAATGAATTAGTGCCCCCCCCCCCCTTTCGCTCCTGTATTTTCTTTCTTTCTGGGCTTAGAACATTTCGACAGCTTCCTGACGCTATACTATATGCTTGTGTTTTAAAGTGTCCAAGGTGACGTCATGTGGTTTTGACAGACCAGAACGCACGACCTTTGTGGGTTAAAGTTTTACTTCATCATAACACACTGCAACCAATCATTGTATACAGTTGTTGTTAGAAAAAGTGGTACATACAACAAAAACAACAACAACTGCAGCAACAACAACCTCCATAACAACAACAAGAACAACAGCAACCACAACAACAATAATATAAATGATGATGATGATGATAATAGTAATAGTAATAATAATGATGATAACAATAATGATAGTTAAGTAGTAGTAGTAATAATAATAGTGATA
>NW_004797379.1:439050-440517 GCF_000002075.1 Aplysia californica | reverse complement strand
ATGATGATGATGATGATGATGATGATGATGATGATGATGATGATGATGATGATATGGCATTTACATAGCGCAATTAATTCACCCTCTGCAGCAACTATCATGACCCCAGCAGCGCCTAGAATACCCAGAGCCATTCCCAGTTTCCTGTTCTGCATTCATACAGTGCAAGTAGCTGATTGTGTGCCGAGCATAAACAGACTGACAAAATATTATTTCGCCGTCAGTAGCTTGGCACCCATTCCCACCTGTGTAAAGTGAGGAAATTTCGCGTAAAGTCACTTACTCAAGGACACAGTACTGAAACCTAAACGATTTTTCAGTTGCGAAAACAGCAACCTAATCACTAGACCAACAGACTCCACAACGTTTTGGGGGTTAGTGTGTTACGGCGCTCGCAACTGCGTTAGGTCACATGAGCGCTCGGGGCTCATGAAACATTTTCAGTTGGAAGCAAATTTTCAATTTTGCCTGTGTGGCGCCCAGAGCCCACTCTTATCGATTTTGGACGACCAAGGGATCTTTAATGTGCACACCCCCCGCTCAACGGGACCTCCGAGATTTTTGGCCCTTATCCGAGAAGGCTAGGTGTTCGATCTCATCTACCATAAGATCCGGAGTGCGGCTGAAAGACAGCAGTAAGAAAGAGCCAAAGAAGTAACAGTAGAAAGGCTGCAGAAAGAGTCAGAAGCCCAGAGGAGGGGGCATAGGGGGTGAAGGGGTGGGGGCAGAAAGAGAAGACGAAAGCAGACGGCAGAACTTTGTTAGAGGGTGGAAAGAAGGTGAAAGGAGAAAAATTTAGACAAGAGAATTGTCCTTCGCTATCCGGATTCGAACCCGGGACCTACTGAATGAGAGGCGGACACCACAATCTCTGGACCACGAGAACCCCAACTCCACAAATGAATAATTAGAACAATACTGAGCCGACATCCGTGGTGCAGAGGTTAGTCTCTTCCCTGTATCTCACAGAAGACAAAGGATCTATTCCCGATAGTGATTTTTTAAAAATCTAGTATCTGGTCCATTTGTCTGTGGTTCACTCTCAGCCCGGTTGGTCCTGACAGGCAGGGCTAAAACAGTCCACCTCCCAAATTATCTTTAAAAAAATTGGTAGACGTTTACAGTTACTTAAAAAAAAAGAGTTAAAATAAAGAGTTGGAAAAAGTCCCCAAACTAAAGTATCATCAAGTGCCAGATCTGCGACAGACATCGGCGATCGTAGTTCGTCACTCATTCCCTTGTTCGGATGCTCTTAAAAACGTTGTAAATCATTCTGGTGTTCTCCAGTCACCCTATTTGTTTTGGCTTTCCAAATTATATTCTCGGGGCCTATGCTTGCCTTATTTGCCTTCAATTTTACCAGTAAGAGCAAGATGTTGAAGTCCCTTATGTCTATTCAAGCACCCTAGAAACTACATTTATTGTCTCTGCATAATTAAGGTACATCTGACCGTAATTATATATATA
>NW_004797379.1:434144-434951 GCF_000002075.1 Aplysia californica | reverse complement strand
TTCTCTCTCTCTCTCTCTCTCTCTCTCTCTCTCTCTCTCTCTCTCTCCATTAAAATATGTTCAAAGTAACCGCAGCGACAGATGCAAGATGCGTACTGGCTATAGCAGGGCCATTTGAAAACCTTTCTTTAAAAAAAAAAGTGTAATCGACTATCAAAACTAGATGATCTTTTATTTCTGTGGTAACTTTTCCAAATCTCTTTTCAACAACGTCGTCTGTTTTGATCACTTGTGTACGGTACTGTTGATTTGCAACTGTTTAGCGAGCATTATATTATGTACACATTTTCCCGATCAAATATAAAAAGAGCGTTCAAATGAAGCATAGCAAAATTTATTTAACATAGTAAAATCAAATTCAATGTATAACGTTCAAACATCAAAATAGAGAGAGCAGATTATGTAACACTAGGAAACTCTAATATCAAAATAGCGCTATCAATTGTAACAATAGAGAGTTCAAATTCAACACACATATTTTAAACATAACAGTTTGTTTGAAATAATCGTGAGCATTTCGATTGCTCGGCTTACGGTACGGTATGCAGTATTTCGGTTTATTTGCAACTGTTTAGCGAGCATTGTGTATTCGTCACCTCGCAGAAAGGCTTCTCGGTGATCTTGTAGTTCCGTTCGTTGTAGTCCACGATCCATTTGTTCACATCCAGAGAAGAAATCCGGAAGTCTTGAAGACCAAATACTATTTGAATTAGGCTACACACAGGGGCGAAGGCTGACTTGTTTGACAGGGTAATCAAAGTGAAACGGGACCAGATATGGCCTGTAGATATCACACAAGAATCTTAC
>NW_004797379.1:431250-432520 GCF_000002075.1 Aplysia californica | reverse complement strand
CCCGCCCCCCACATAAAGAAACCGGTAAACGCATTTCACGCCATAAGATAACAGTTGCAATATCTACAACGATAACTTGTATTCCAAATTTACATCATCCAACAAAAACGCGAAGTTGATAATTTACGGCAGCACAAAAGGAGATTTTTCTAAACGTATTGCTCTGATTCACAAAGGAAACTCCGCTAGGCCGAAATGTAGAAAGTCTCATGATCATACACAACAAAAACACAAAGAGACAAACAAATCCAAAGAAATATTACACCTAAAATCGAGAAATTGACAACGTTCCTAAAATACAATATTTATGGAGAAGGGAGAAAGGAGGTTGAGGGAGGAAAGGAAGGGGAGATGGGAGGAGGAAGGAGTGAGGGGAGAGAGGGAGGGAGGAGGAAGGAGTGAGGGGAGAGAGGGAGGGAGAAGGAGGGATGAGTAGGGAGTAAGGGGTGAGGAAGAGAAGTAGAAGGAAGGGGAGGAGGGTTGAGAAGGGAGGGAGGGGGTGTAGGGAAGGGAGGGGGGAAGACAGGTCTGGATGTGGGTCTTCAGACGTGACCTAAGAACTGCCGAGAAGCTGAGAACCACGCCTGGAGAAGGTCATAGGAGGAAGAGGAGGAGGAGGAGGGGGAGGAGGAGGAGAAGGAGGAGGAGGATGAGGAGGAGGAGTCTCTTGAATCCTTCAAATTCTTCTGTTTCGGTGGAGAAATTTGATCCTCTTCGGATGTTTTGGTCATCGTCAGACATTGGCGGACAAGTTAAATTGTAACTGTATTGTGTTTTACTGCGTTCGAGTGTACTGAGCGGCATCATATTGAGTATAATTAATATTTAGCTTCAATGTTTTGAGAGTAACTGTATTTAGCATAACTGTATTGAGGGTAGCTGTATTTAGCATCACAGTATTGAGTGTAACTGTATTTAGTGTCATATATTGAGTGTAACTGTATTGGGTGTATTGGATGAACTAGTTGTAACTGTGTTGGATATATTGAGTGTCGCTGAATTGGGTGTATTGGGTATCTATGTATTGGGCATATTAAATGTCACTGTATTGAGCGCCGTTGTATTGAGTGTTTTGAATGTATTAGATGTCACTGTGTTGAGTGTATTGAGCGTCTCTGTATTGAGGGTATTGAGTGTCGCTGTAATGAGGGTATTGAGTGTCGCTGTAATGAGGATATTGAGTGTCGCTGTAATGAGGGTATTGAGTGTCGCTGTAATGAGGATATTGAGTGTCGCTGTAATGAGGGTATTGAGTGTCGCTGTAATGAGG
>NW_004797379.1:428120-429454 GCF_000002075.1 Aplysia californica | reverse complement strand
TATATATACGTGCTGATGATTAGAGGTGTTACAAGAAAGTAACAAACAAAGAAAAGAAGGAGCTCAGAATAAGGCTGAATGATGTTTGGTAGGAAAGAAGGAGCTAACCACATCAGAGCAGATACCAACACCGCACAGGAAAGGTATACTTATGGTTCTTATATGTGGTATAGTTGTTAGGGTCCTCCCCGTGATACGCAAAGGAATGAGTTAAATTCCCGCACGAGGGCTGGATTGTTATATCGTAGCCAGTCTAGGTTAACCCTGAGAGACAAAGTGGAGCAGCTGGCCTCCTCAATAATCTTGGTTGTGTTGATGACTATTGCATGGGGCCCATTTCTCTCACTTCGCTCTCTCCCCTCCCCCCTCCTCTCTCTCTCTCTCTCTCTCTCTCTCTCTCTCTCTCTCTCTCTCTCTCTCTCTCTCTCTCTCTCCCTCTCTCTCTCTCTCTCTCTACTCCTCAGGTTTCTTTCTTCCCCCCTCCCCCTTTCTCCCTCTCCCTTTCTCTCTCACTCTCTTTCCCTCCTCTCTATCCCAATCCCTCTCTCCCTCTCCCTCTCTCCCTCCTCCTATCTATCCTGTCCCTCTCCCTCCCTCCTCCCTCCTCCCTCCCGCCATTTTCTCTCTACCTCCCCATCCCCTCCCCCAAGTGGGGAGACATTTCTTTCTGACTGATGTGGATAACATCTATAATACTTATCATTACACCCCCCTCCCCTCTCCCCCACCTGTCTCCCCCCCCAATATGTGTAGAGATATTCCTCTTTGACTGTTATCTGAAGATATCATAATCATTTCTCTCTGACAGTTGTAAATAACATGCATATAAATATATTATTATTTCTTTCCCTCAACCTTTCTCTCCTTTCCCTCTCTCCCCTCTCCCCTCCCCTCCCTCCCCCTTTTCACCAAAAGACCAGCCAGACTTTGACTGGGACCACTGCGTGGAGATGTTTCCTTGGAGTCTGAAGGCCAACAACTATAACTGCTCCGTACCCAGGAAATTTGTCTGTGAACGTAAATAAAGTTGACAAAGTGTGGAAAGGGGTAGGTGGGGTGGTGGGAGAGGAAATGGGAGGAGGGAGGAGAGTAGGAAGAAGAGGGGGGATAAGGACGGATGAAGACAAAGAGGGGAGGAGGAAGGAGAGAGAAAGAGGGAGGAAGGAGGAGGGAGGAGGAAGGAGAAGGAAGGGGTTGGTGGTTGTGGGAGGGGAGTGTAATTTGTCCCGGTCATTTAGAATGGCAATGGTGTTATAAAGGTGAGGCGCACTCACACAGAAACGTAAAAAAGGACATAATATTGCGTGCTAAACAGACACCCTCCTCCCCCGCCT
>NW_004797379.1:426379-427476 GCF_000002075.1 Aplysia californica | reverse complement strand
TTTTAGAAATGAGTCGTTTTCTGCAGATCGATAATTGAAATGTGAATGTCAAAGTTTGGCTTAGCATTATTTTTGACCTTTTTTGAACGTTTGTCTCGTACAGAATAAAAAAAAATTCTTCAAGGTTTTCACCCATAGTTCTTGTTCCTTTTCTGATCAATTATTCATTATTTTTATGTGCCCGTTTCCCCAAATGTTACCATTGCAAAATATTCATAAATTCACCAGTTTGTATTGTGAGGGGTAGAATATTTGGAGGATGTGTTTATTCAGATTGAAGGATCTAAGATTTCTCAGAAAATACCTTTTTAACCATATTGTTCAGGTGATTTTGTCAGGTCAGTAAGTCGTCGGTTGTCTAGTTGTTTAGGAGAGATCAGATTTTTGAAAAAGTATTCAAATGTCATCTAAAGTAATTTAATAATTAAAAAATATACCTGTAAATGTTTTTAAAGGTCAGAACACAATGTACAATCTATATGTTGCCATTGTATTTGTAAAGCACTTAGAGAATGTGTTCTTTAATCGGGGCTGAGCGCCCTGTATTATTATCATTATTATATTGCATTTCTCTTTAACTGTTGGTTGGTCACTAATGTTTGATTTCCCATTCAACTAACAATACATGGGCAGTCAAACAGAATTAGTGAAGTAAAGTCTGCCAGCTTTTCATAATTGATACTCTACTGAGAAAAAATCGACAATCGGCTCTTTATAGAAACTTCCAGAACTGGACAAAGAGAAATTGCAATATAAAGTAATACAAAAAATGGGGTTAAATGACCTTTGTCCTAATTTCAATTTATAATACGCTGTTTTAATTACGGGTTTTACTGTACTTCCAACACATTAAGGTCATATAAGTGCTGAAGATTAGAGTTATTACAAGGGAGTAGATTAGAGTTGTTACAAACATAAAAAGAAGGAGGAGAAATATTGACGATGGATGTTTGATAGGAAAGAAGAAGCAAACCACTCAAGAGCACCCGCCAACCACCCACTAAAAATAGTAAGATATCGCTCATACTCATAGATGGGTTTTTTAACATATTCCTTAATCCAGGTTAAGCTATAAGAAAAGTCTTCTTATAATAAAA
>NW_004797379.1:423880-424990 GCF_000002075.1 Aplysia californica | reverse complement strand
TGTGTGTGTGTGTGTGTGTGTGCGTGCGTGTTTGGGTGTGTGTTTGGTGGGTGTGTGGGTGTGTTTGTGTGTGTGTGTGTGTGTGAGTGAGTGAGTGTGTGTGTGTGTGTGTGTGTGTCTGAGGGTGTGGGACAGTGTATGTGCGTGTAGTTATTTAATACTAGCTGGGCCCCCTTTCGAGTAAAGGAATGATGGGTGCATTAGCATCTACTAAAAATCATTTAATTGGCCTACTATATTTACACTCTATTGGAATGGAGCAATAAATATTGAGGAAAATTGACATATTATGTGTTTCTAAGGAGACAAATAAATAATAGGTGTATAATTTGATTCTCTATTCTGCTTTCGTGGTTGTACACTCCAGAATTTCAAAAGGTGCGCAAGGTGAGTGAACGGAAACCTCACTTGTTTACAATAGCGTCTTAGAAGACGGACTTTCCCAAGATTAGATCTAAACGAAACAAATGAAAAACTGAAAATTAAACTACAGTGAATTCAGGCTCCTCAATAAAACTGTGCACCCTTTAAATGATTCTGAGTCACCATTAATTTTGACAAATAAGGAAGTTAAGTGGTTCAGAAGTTTTAGGTGCCCATATGACGAACTTCCACAAATTATTATATACGAGCTGGGTACCCCGTTCAAAGAACGGACTCAAAAGAATCGATCGTCAAGTCATTGTGGAACCAGTATGCACCGTTTGTGAACGGAACCCTCACTTGTTTTCAATGGCGTCTAAGAAAACGAACTTTCCCAAGATTAGATCTAAACGAAACAAATGAAAAAACTGAAAATTAAACCGTAGTGACTTTAGACTCAATATTATAACTGTACACCCTTTACTTTAAACGATTTTGTACCACCGTTAATTTTCTCAAATTCGAAAGTTAAGTGGTTGGGAACTTTTAGGCGACCAAAGTGACGAACTTTCACAAATATAATATTTATATAGATTCTTGAAAAGTGCATGTTCTGTCATTTGCTTTCTCATTTATTATATTGAATAATAACCCAGCATAGTGCAACACTTAGGTTAGAGCCTGCTATGTAGGGATTAAAAGTTGCAAAAATTCACATTGCCATTATTATTATTATTATTATTATTA
>NW_004797379.1:421618-423048 GCF_000002075.1 Aplysia californica | reverse complement strand
CTCTCTCTCTCACCTAATAGGTCTGTCAGCAGCTTTCGACACCATTGACCATGTAATTTTACTTTTAAAATTTGCAGAGATATTTGGCTTTCATGGTTCTGAATTCGAATGGTTCAACAACTATTTACTATTTGTCAAATTTCTTCCAATCTGTTGTCATAAAAGACGTCAAGTCAAAACGTACATTCTTTTGGTGTTTCTCAAGGTACAGTTTTAGGCCCAGTACTATTCATAATGTATACATAACCACCTGCTGTTGAAATACAAACGTATCAACTCAGCTACCACTTTTACACCGATGCCACACAGATATATAATATGACTGTTTTCCTCCATGCGATACCGAAGAGGTAGTTAGATGCATTGAAAAGTGAACAAAAAATGACAGGGGGAAAAACAAATTAATGTTGAATGAAGGAAAAACGGAAACCGCTTTTTGGGGGAGTTCAGAAAAAAATTGGATCTATGTTAATAGAAGTCAGTTAGAAATAAATGAAAATACTTATTGAGTTATATCCTTTTCAAAAAAGGTCAAGAACGTTGGTATCTATTTAGATTCAGAAATGTCCGTGACCCACCAACTAAATCGAGTTATTCGATGTATGTATCTCGATCTCTGGAGAATTAGTAAAATAAGGCACCTTATTTCAACGGATATTACATGCATTCTCTTGGTCAAAACTTGACAATTGTACTTCTGTTCCGACTGTAGTGACCCCAACACTGAGGACAAGGTGTGACAAGGTGTGACTTCTGTTCCGTCTGGTATTTTATGTTAGCGAATCAGGGAATTGCATGTGGCCCAACCTAACACCGCAAGACTTGTGCTGAAGAAAAAGAACAAAGATCCTGTTTTAAAAATGTTAAAGGTTCCACGTTGGAATTCAGTTGATAAAAGAATCCAATATAAAGTTTCTGCCATCTGTTATGTCTTAACCATAAAACCACAACATATCGATTTGAGCTTTCAACACTGTATTACGTTCCATCTCGTCAATTACAGTCATCCACAAACGCAACAAAATTCAGAGCCCAAATAATGAAATTAAGATCTTTTGGTGAGAACAATTCTCGTTATTTGGAAATAAAATCTGGAACTCCTTGCCCCAGGATATCAGAGAAATAACAAATATTATTACGTAAGCGATAGCTCAAGACCTATTTGTTTAATTATTAGTTATAAAGTGTTAGTAAGTGCCGATATGATTTGTTGTTACCGCTGTCCTTGCGTGCATAATATAATAAATGTATGGTTGTGAAAGTTTGTCTTTATGTGGTTCAACGGGTTTTTTCTTGTGACGGTGAAATAGCATCTTGTTTAAATCGCTCAGTGATCATGTGATTGATGTAAAGCGCCCAGAGCTTATACTCGTATGGAATAGAGAAATAAAATCAATTCACAATAATAATAATAATAATAATAATGATAA
>NW_004797379.1:415468-421229 GCF_000002075.1 Aplysia californica | reverse complement strand
TTATTATTATTATTATCAATTATTATTATTATTATCAATATTTACGCCACAATCGATGCAATTTAGATCATTTAGGAGTCAGATTGTTTCGTGGTCTGGAAAAACGTCATGTTCTCAACGAGTGTAGACAATGAGGACTACTGCAACA
This sequence comes from Aplysia californica, assembly GCF_000002075.1. Taxonomy (NCBI): domain Eukaryota; kingdom Metazoa; phylum Mollusca; class Gastropoda; order Aplysiida; family Aplysiidae; genus Aplysia; species Aplysia californica. The sequence goes on along the minus strand of NW_004797379.1, from coordinate 421,081 downwards.
TCATCATCAACAAGAACAACGAGAACAACAATAAAAACAACAATAACACCAACAGCAATAGCAACAACAAAAACAACAACACAAGAGATGCAACAAAATATCTCTCCATCTCTCCACCTCTCTGTGTTTCTCTCCCCCTCGCTCCCTCTGTCTCCCTCCTCATGTCTCGCTCTTAGTCTCTCTCTCTCTCTCTCTCTCTCTCTCTCTCTCTCTGTGTGTGTGTGTGTGTGTGTGTGTTTTGTCTGTGCGTGCGTGCGTGAGTGTGTTTGTGCGTGGGTCTATCTGTTTTTTTTGTGCACACAATATTAGTGCGAGAGTGCTTGTGTAAGTAACTGTGTATTTTATTTTGTGTACATACAATTAATACAATATACATAATTCAATAGCTAAGACTTGAAGAAAGCAAGAAATATACGACATGTTGGTTACAAATACTGTTAAAAGAATGACATTAAATAGTTGGTTTTTTACTCTCTTCTGAAAAATGTTGTTTTCCAAGCTTTACACATTTTAACAGCTTGACGACGATAATATAAATCATTACTACAAACTTCAACAAAAGTTAGGGACCACTTGCGAACACTGAGCAGTCTTTTTGGGTCGACCTGCACGTGAGCGTTTTTTGGACTGATCCAGTGGTGTGATGGTGCTGCCTCAGGCGGACTATGATAGAGTATGACACTGCGAGCCATCTGGCAACTTCTCGGGCTCCAACTCCATCCTCCAGCCATGCCATAGCTCTGGCACCATCGAAGTCTCTCAGCTTTCCTATTGGTGATATGTTGATACGATGCCGGATTTTGCGCAAACGGTGGTTTATATTGCCACCAAAGTGAGCACAGTTCGAGACCGTACGTCCGTTTATGACGTGCACTAGAAATTTTAACTGAGGAAAGTCCTTGGTGTCGCACACAAGTCGATTAAAAACCCAGCAAATTTGGCTAAAATTCCTCGAGAATTCCCGAGCTTCACGTGGTGGTTTTGCCCCTTTAGGAAGCTTTGGAGGAAGCGTCGATAACCCATTAACACTTTCAGAGCAAACATTTTGAAACATTCCTTGCTGTCTTTTTTTCGGATATAAAAAAAAAATTAGGACTGTCTACCAAAATGGTCCTTAACTTTTGTTGAAGTCTGTATATTATTATTATTATATCCACCAGACCCAAGAACACCCAGAAACATTCTCGGCTTCCGGGAAGTATTGTGTATTATAGTGCAAGCAGACGAAAACATATGGACCAACAAGATCAGATAGATCATTCGCTGTTTATTAGCCTGAAACCCATTCTCTCTCACATGGGTGCAGTGAGAAAAGGGGGTCTCGTGGTCTAGAGGTTAGATATCTATGGATTTTGCCGGGTTCGAGTCGGGAGAGCGACGAACATTTTCTTCTCTAAAATTAGTATAATCAATCTCCTTTCGTGGCGTCGGTAGCCTAGTGGTTTGCGTGAGATTTCGAGTTCGGGGGTTCGAGCCTCTGCTCGGTCCGACGTTGTGTCCTTGGGAAAGGCACTTTACACAAACTTTCCACTTGGCTCGGTCCTATCGGAGACGGACGTTAAACTAGGAGGTCCCGTCCCTTAAATAACCTAATAGTGTTGATAGGGGCGTTAAACCTATACCATTTCACCATTTTCAATCTCCTTTCACCTCCTTCTCTGCTCTCTTACCATGTTCTGTCGTCTGCTTTCGTCTCCTCTTTCTGCCACCTCACCAATCCCCCTCCCCCCTTCCTCTGGACTCCTGACTCTTTCTGCAGCCTTTCGAATGCTACTCTTCAGCTCCTTCTCACAGCTGTCTTTCATCCACATCCCTGATATTATGGCAGGTAAGTTCAAACATCTAGCATTCTCGAATAAGGGAGAAAAATCTCTGAGATCTCGTATGCAAGTATAAGAGGCAGTAACTCCGAATTTATCGTCCATCCTCCATAGGATTGAGCCAAAGGGGGCGTCATCTATGTGTGTGTGCGTGTGTGTGTGTGTGTGTGTGTGTGTGTGTGTGTGAATGTGTATTTGTGCATAGGTGCGCGCGTCTGTGTGTGTATGTGCGTGTCTGTGTGTGCGTGTATAGTGTATGTATCTGTACGTGTGTATATGTGTTTTTTGTGTGTATGTGTGTTTATGCGTACGTGTGGTGTGTGTGTGTATGTGTGTGTGTCTGTGTATGTGTGTGTGTCTGTGTCTGTGTGCGTGTCTGTGTGTGCGTACGTGTGTGCGCGTATTTGTGTATGTGAGTACGTGTGTTGTGTGTATGTGTGTTTGGATGTGTATGTGTGTGCACGTGTGTGTGTGTGTGTGTGTGTGTGTGTGTGTGTGTGGTGTGTGTTATACAACGATGAAGGCAAGTGCTATTTTTTAAGTCAAATTTTAAATAAAAGAAAAAAAGGCAGTAATCTCTGTTCACACCTGTCGTTTATTCTTGTCTGACGTTACAACCTCATGAAGACAGGAGAGTTGAACGACAGAGACAGATAAAAAGGCACAGGGTTTGACAGGCTTGGTAAGATGACGCATTAAATAGTCCCCCGATGACGTATATATAGAGTTAGGCCAAGGGAGATAAATGGATTAATCAGGTTAGGACAGATCATGATCAAGACTTCAGACCTAAGAAGATCAGGACTTGTCAAAAGTCTGGTGTCTCTCCCAGTGGCGGTGGGTAGTGAAGGGCTCACGGGCTTGAGCCCCTACCCCTCCCCACCCACCACTCCCAACTCTATCCCAAAATAAATGAAAGTTTCTCCATAATGAAATAAGCAGTTGAAACCATTATGACCGCACGCAATGAACACAGAGTGATCAACTTGGCGGCTTGCTCGCTTATCCAATCATTGTTGTCACCGCTTACAACTATAGTAACCCAGCAGCCAATCAAATGTCTTTAGGGCTCAGCAAAGAGGAGCCCTTTTCCCACTGCCCGTCCTTAATGAAACCAACGATAGTACAGCCAACTCTTCTTGTAAAAAGGTAGAAGACTGGGAAGAAATAACACAGTACCGAGGGTTCACGCTCTCCTAGCCCTGACAATGGGGTGAAAGTTTACGACACACTTTCCCCCACTGACACAGATACCTATGCGCTCATTGGTTCTTTGTTGCGTGCGTTCAACTTTCTCGACTACACGGCCAAATCCAGCTCATAGAAGTATTATGTTTGAAGTGCTGTGTGTGCATAATTGTGTTTGTGCCGCTGAGATTTAACAGTTATAAATCAGGTCGAACTACTTGTAAGGCAACTTTTTCATCACACGAAAACTAATTAGAGGAAATTTGGAGGTGAATTGGCTCGTCCCCACCATCAACAGGAATTTAACTAAGAACAAGGAGATGGAAAACAAAGGCAACTCTTCTCGTTTGAATGGTTCTCAAACTGCCGTGGCTCACCGTGAGTATAGAAAAATCATCAATCACTGTTTAATTCACATTGCTTGCTATTTGGTCGTAAAGAACTGGAAGCAACCTAAGCCCCACCCAAATTTTGGTCCACCCACCGCCACTGGTCTCTCCAGTTCAAAAGATAATTATTATGGTTATTTCCCCTGGTCGGCCTACTCCAGTACGTCAGGAAGGGGTATATATTGTCTGTAAAATCGTCATTTTATGATACATTATACAATGTAGTAATTATACATTTTGACAAATTAAACCAATGCATTCTTTTTGACTCGCTTAAGTACATACATACTGTTGGCATGACATGCGTTACATAACATGAATAATACTGCAAATGAGAACATTAAAGTTATTACAGTCATAAATGATAATTTCGAAAATATTAGCTAACACGACTGAAATGAACTATAAGTCCGACATTCCGTAGGAAGGCACACCGCACACATCGCACCTCACGCGTGATAACAAAAGTGGGCAGAAAGACTTTAAGTACCGCCTTATATATAGGACGACACGATACAGCGGTACCGTGTGTGTTGGAAAGTCAACTAGTTCACTTTTTGTGAGGTGTGTGACACTACAGGTGAGCTCGAGTGGACGACAACAAGAAGAAACTTATTGAGCTTGTGAGACCTGCGAGCCGGGACTATTTTTTTTTCTGCAGATGTTGGATCCCGCCAGGTACAACCCATAGGTTCTAGATGCGGAAGTGCTAGTGTTCTAACTTTCTCGTAAATTTTGTATGACTTTCTTAGATAGTTGAAGAGCAATGTGTCATCTTTACGCATCATTAATGAGCAGAAAGTTATTGGAAACTCCCCTCTTGTGCTCCTTACGAAAAAAAAGCTCATGACACTACATGATACGCTTTTCTCTCTTCTTCTTTGTATTTATTAGCAATGCTAGCGCTACCAAAGTCTTCACCAGAAGAATCCATGACGACGGAAGGAAGTGTGACTGCCTATGAAATATTTATTATCGCGTGTCGCGTGTCGCGTGTCGCATCTCCTACGTGAGGAAGGGGTCAAGACCTGTCGCACGTCGCGTGCCCACATGTGGTAAACCGTGATCCGTGTGCCTTCCTATGGAAGGTCGGCCCAAGCGAAATATTGGCCAGTTTTTTTAATGTGGGCAAGCTGTTCTAATGCACTAAGCCCAAAGAGCAAAATTGTTTCATGAAAGAGAAAAAAATGTCTTATTCTTTTAACAAATTTAATGTGTATAGATTATGGAATTTGGATTTCAACAAAATAAAATAGATCTAGTTCTTAAACACATGCATCTGATAACATAGATAATGAAACTGATTTTTTACTCAACATTTTGGGCTTGATTCAACAGAACAACTGGCCGACAAAGATACTTATGAAAGCATTATATCCAAGTCTACCTATTTTTAACCCCTGTACCACAATGATGTGACAATATAAACGATGCTGTAAGTGATTTAAGGCTGGGGTCACCAAACTGTGGACCGTTGGTCACATCGACCCGCCGCCATGTACCACCTTTCCTTCGCGGTTCGTTAACTGAGCACTTTTTATCGGCTGGACTTTGGAGTAACTATTGCTGGACAGTGGACAAAAGATTTAATGCCCCTAATGATTGTCATTCAGTTTCAAGTAAATCTCAATTAATATTTATTGTCAACATTAAAAAATCACCTTGCTGATTTGAATGAGCTTTAAAAAGACGATAGGGGTTCACTGATAGTTTGATGCACTCCAGATTTTTTGTTCTTCGTCTCTGTTTTATTTAACGGTGGCTCGCAACTTTGCTGTCACCGCCTCCTGTCGCAACGACTATCGCGAAAAACGACTGTAGCGACGAACGACTATTGCAACGAACGACTGTAGCGACGAACGACCTCGCGCGAACACCGCGTTCCTAGCCGGCGATTTGACAAATTGTCTACTGGGCCCAACGAGAAAGCCTCTTGTAGCCAATTTGGCTTCTCAGCTGCTTACTCTATTATAATTAGACTAGATCTTTTCAATACATGTATTTCGCCAGTAACGTTATCAGGAAAGCTGTCTCTAGTTACTGCCAGTACATTTATGGTCAGAATGGCTCAAACCTATTTTGTCTATAGGTTTTTGGTCACCCATGGTTCTGTTTGATGTTCTATTCGTCACTTACTTCCTTCTGAAACATTTCCTGGCACACCGGCGCTTTAAAGAATTGGCTAGTTATGTTATAAAAGAAATGTTATCGTGGAT
>NW_004797379.1:414319-415368 GCF_000002075.1 Aplysia californica | reverse complement strand
TGCGCAGGTTTTTATCCTGTTGTGCAACGAATTACTCAATAAAGCGCATTTCCTGGGAACGGGGAATTGCGCTGTTTTTTTTAGTTTGGTAACGACTATGAGGTATGTGGTCGAATCAGAATCCAGACCTCGAACATGTTTTTGTTTATCTGTGTGAGAGTTTACTGAAGTAGTAGACCTCTCAACCAGGCTGGGTAACGGAGGGGGTACATTGTTTAGCTGAAAATAATCGGGCAATTTTGTCTCAGAAGAAACAGAAAATAAGTAAATATATATTTGCGGCTTTGTATAAATAGATGTTTAAGCCCGATGCAATTTAGTCGCACTCAAAAAGAAACTTAAAATGGAGGTTTTTGTGACGGAGAAAGGACGAAAAGATATGTTTACAATGAAATGAAACAACAGTCTTGATAGTTGGCTAGCGGAAGAGGTCTACTACTTAAGCTTGTACATAGAGAATTTCAAGTCGATGTCAGGTCGAATATCTGCACAACCTAAGAAATACTCGGTACTGAAAATCTCTTCGTAATTTTCCAACAGGTTTGGATAGGAAAATCTCTGAGTTTTGTGACAATAGGATTAAAAACCTGCTCAATGTTTCGCTACCCTCTGCGAGCGAGCGGCACTCGGCTGACAGAGTGGGGGTTGCGTATACAATATTATAATCAATAGCCTACCCTGCCCTCCCCGTTTCCCTCACCCCGGGCAGACACTGAGTTCTATAATCAGCATTTGACACAGTTCCCCACTTACCCGTATTCAGGCTTTTTTAGAAGTGCGATTGGAAGGTTTGATTATGACCAGGATTTGAGTGCTATGTTCAGTGCGTGTACATTTCAAGTACACAGGTGTATCTGATTCTAGACTTGATCTGCACGGGACAGCGTCATGTCGTTGGTTCGGTATCAATGACTTATTTCTTCAGATTTAATTGTATTTTAACTTTTTAACAGTATGTAGATCCGTAAATGTTTTAGGGCTCAGTATGTAATTGGTGTGCATTTGTTTGTTTGTTTGTGTGTGTATGTGTGTGTGTGTGTGTGTGTGTG
>NW_004797379.1:411223-412955 GCF_000002075.1 Aplysia californica | reverse complement strand
GATGATGATGATGATGATGATGATGATGATGATGATGATGATGATGATGATGACGATAAGATAATTATAATAATGATATATGACTTTGATATAGCACTAAGCCCCAATTAAAGAACACATGCTCTGGGCGCTTTACAAAAATACAACAACAACAACGCATAATCACTACATAAATTGTACAAAGTGTCTATACAGTCAAATGTGTTCTAACAGCCACCTGTACAAGACAATCACCAGTAAAAACCGCCATTTCCCATTTCCTTTCTTTCGTATTGTTTAACATTATTTTAACATTATGACACTGTCGTTTAAGGCGGCCACGCATCGAAAGTTCCCCCATACACGCTCAAATTTGTTCGTCTAACAATTTTTATCTTTTTTTTTCTTTCTTTTTGACAGTTGGACGTTTTCCCTACACGCTCAAATGTTTCTGTCAAACACTAACATTAGTTTGTGCCAAGGGTTTGTAATGGACGGACCAACAGCGCTGGCTTTTGCTTTAGCCTTGCGAGGAAAAACAAACAGAAAGTGGGCCAAAATTGGTTTTTGAAGCGCCAACAATTTGGCCATTCTAAATTATTAGATGAATTATCATGAATAAAAGAGCGCTAAAAAGCCACAATGAAGGCTCGTAGATATCATGTGCACCTGTCCTAGACTTTTGAGAATCATCCAATTTCTTCAAGTCCCTTCGAAAACTCGCCCGCATTGAGTTTATTTTCTTTTTCATTTCTTTTTTTTAAAAAGGCATCTGCATACCATTCCCTGTGTTTCAGCAGCAGAGCGTCAGAGGCACCTCCTTTCCTTTTTTAAAAAATCTCGGTGAATGATATATTCTTTACTTTTAAGTTTGCATCGAGATCAGGCTAACTCTGCCACACTTCAATCAGCCCCAGGATATTTTTTTTTCTTCATTTGATGGCGCCATGGTGGTGTAAAAAGTAGACCTTTTCTATCCGGCAGCAACTGAAAAAATAATGATAGCACAAATACATTTGATGAAGCCCACACACGATCAAATAGTTTGACAGTTTGACAAAAATATCAACTGAAAACAGATCTGTCAAATATTTGACAGCAGATTATTTTGACCGTCAAACACGATCAAAACCCTACACCAAAAATTGTGTCAAACATATTTGATCAAACGATCAAACAAATTTGAGCGTTTATAGAGCACTTCAGAGAACCACTTCTCTCTTCGACAATGGCGGCCATCTTTGACAGTGTTGACTGTACAATAGTAACACACCAACTGTACATTGTGTTCTGACTAAACTCCCTAGTCTAAAAACGGTAAATGTAGGCCTACCTAATATTCAACAACGAATTTAGCAATAATAATAATTATATTATCAGAAGTATGATTCAATTTTAAGCTTGAGAGCGAAGGTTATAAGAGTGCCCGGGCTAGGATATTATAGTTACGTCAAGTCTATGTAGATAGCAAAAAGTAGCGGCCATTATAGTGCCCGAACAGGGATATTACAATTCAAGTCTATGGGCGGCCCTTATAATGCCCGGCCAGAGATATTACAATAACATAAGTCTAGGGGCGGCCATAACAAGCCTCGGTTTAAGATATCATGATTCAAGTCTATGGGTTGCCAGGTCAGTGCCCAGTCTAAAATACTACATGTATAATTCAAATCTATGCGTGGCCATGACAGTACTAGTCTAAAATAATTTTATAAATCTAAGTCTATGACCTACAGAGATGCTTTATATATAT
>NW_004797379.1:409036-411123 GCF_000002075.1 Aplysia californica | reverse complement strand
TATATATTATTACGTAAGTCACATCAGCACGCTGCTCAGCTTGTAAGCAATGTATGTTGTAGGTGTACAGCTGACCCTGCATAAACGGTCACCTCTCCAAGGAGGCAATCTACAAGGCAAAGTATTTTAAAGGACAGGCTAAAAGCTGTTTCATTCAATTATCAAAGACAACTTTAAAAACTGTTTCTTTAAAGTATCAAATTCCTCTTATAAAAATGTTTCTCAAAACCATGAAAGTCCTTTTCAACTGGCATTTCACATCCACGTTACATTTATCGCCCATCGTAATTAAATCAGGCTTTTGTGATTAATGATGACATAATAGGAGCATTAGACATTTTCCCAAACGATGGTTGATTCATATCGAAGTTTTCGTTGTTGTTGTTTTCTTTTCTTCTTTTTCATTTGCACAAAGCTCTCACGTCCTTATTTAAACATATTTATGTTTGAATTTTGACTGATGAACGTTATAATGTAACTTTGCAGTTACCAAGGACAGTCAGGCTTTGGTTGTCATCATACATTAACAACCGTTTTCTCGCTTTTTTATTGTTTACCTTTTTAACTCGCAAGTATCTTAACTTTTATAATTTTTTTCATCAAAAGTAAAAAAACCGAATAAGCTACAAGATAGATCTAATTCAAATAACTCCATGGGATGGATTTTTTTTTAAATGACGAGGGCCGGAAAGCATGCATATCCTAACGCAAATCTTTCCATTTGTCGAATTGTCCCCAGCATTAATTAATTATTGTGATGGTATTTGACTCTGCTATCTTTCTGCAATATAAAATTCTGTCTTTTGCCGTTCTGCCTACTTGAGTTCATTGATGGTCCAAGGTTCACCCACACACACTGATGCAGGGATTGGTACTTCTAAGATTTCCAGTAGTCATAAGAATAGTTATATGGAATCAATAGATTTTAATTTAATGAAGTTTTAGATCCTTAAAATCGGCAAAGGATTTAAAAGGCTATGTGTCATCAACCTTTCTATATTATAGCTGTGAATGTTGGATAATCGCTGAAGTTAGTGAAAAAAAAATTGAAGCAACGGAAATGTTGTTTCTCATCAAACTGTTAAGAATTTCTTGGAAAGAAAAAAAATCAAATGAGGTAGTACATGTAAAAGCCCACGTGGGTCACTTGCTGATAAAAACCAGTTTGAAAGAGACATTTGCAAATTCTGGGAGACTTGAACAGACATAAGTGCCTTGAACATCTAGCTCTCACTAGTTAGGTTGAAGGCAAACGAGGTAGCCGTAGACGGGACAACTTACTTTGATTTTATTTTGTGGAGGGGGGGGGGGGGGTTGAGAGAGAGCATCTGAGCAAAGGAATGAATGGCGTACCATTATCGTCGATGCCTGTCACAGATCTCCCACTTGATGATGAAAATCGTCAGTACTAAAGTTATAATAAAAGCAGCTTTATCAAGCATAACAAGGGAGGTAACAAAGTTATTTTCTTCATATGCCAGGATTTGCGCGCTTATCTCTCTGTCCCCTTCTTTGTATCTTTTTACGTGTCAACGTAAGTAGTAAGTCGTGTGTAGCGGGTTGAGGTTCATATCTTCCTTGTGTCTCTCTATGTGTAGACGTCAGCAGCGTGCTCAGTACTTATTGCAGCGGGCCAGGGTTCGTTTCTCCCCATCTACGTCTGTGAAGCTCTCGCACGTGCAGGTGGCGCCCTCTATGACCACAGACTGGCCGATAGGAAGTGTGAGCAGGCCGATCTGACAGTTGGGGCCTGGAGAGGAGAGAAGCTTTGAGTTTGGGCAGTGGGTTAGAGGTAAGGGGTTAGGGGTTATAGGTTAGAGGTTAGGGATTAGGGGTTAGGTGTCAGGGGTAAGGCGTTAAGGTTATGGTCAGAAACACGAATTTGTATCATCTGAAGCGTGCATGTTGTTGCCTGTCCTTTTGATGTCGATTAACAAATCAGAATAGAAATAATATAATAAAAAGTAAAAATGACTAAGCTATTCGTTTGTTTATTTGTTGTTTTTTTTGGTGTTTTTTTGTTGTTGTTTTTTTTTGGGGGGGGGCAGGGGTTGTTGTTGTTGTTGTTTTGTTTTGTTTTTGGTTGT
>NW_004797379.1:404556-407239 GCF_000002075.1 Aplysia californica | reverse complement strand
TGAGGGAGGGGGGGAGGGAATTGGGAGAAAGGTGACGGGACGAAGAGAACAGAGGGTACGGTGATAGAGGGGGGAGGTAGAATATGGAGACAGAGAATTGTAGAAGGGAGTTAGGGGTTGGGAAGATAAAAGGGAGCCGAAGGGGGCGGTAGGGGGTGGGGGAGATAGATGAGAAAATAGAACGGGAAGATATACGGTGGTTGCGAGTTGGCGAGAGGTCGGGGGGGGGGGAAAGGGTTACTTTGTAGGGTAGACCTAAACACAGAAACACGGACACACATACATTTAAGCACATACAGACACACATATAGACGTACACGAGCATACACATATATGACATATCTAAATATAGACACAAAACGCACACACATACTCATAATCACACACGTGCATATAAACATACACAGACACACATTCATTGACATAATCATACATATACATAAAATAATAGTGTATACATGTAAACACATACTAATACGCACGCACAATATACATAAACACACAAATACATTATTATAAACGTACACAAACACACACACATACATAAACAAACAAATACATATAAAGACATACAAACAGACACACACACACATATACATGCACATAAACACACATTATGCATAATATAAACACACACAATCACGCACACACGTTTACATGATCATACACATACAAATCAACACCCAGTATACACCAACATGCATAGATACACAGATACACACGCACACACATGAACGCACACTTGAACACACACACACACATTCACAAAAACACACAAACACACACAAACACTCACAAACACACACACGTACAAACACACACACACACACACACACACACACACACACACACACACAAACACACACACGTACAAACACACACACATACACACACGCACACAAACACACCTCACAAACACAAACTCACAAACAAGCACATAAACACACACACCTGTATGCCGACAGCCGTATTCCTCACATTTAGGACAACACTGGTTGGTCCCGTTGCTGTAACTAACACAATGTCGTTCTACCATACAGTCCTGCAGACAGAGACAAAATAAAACAACGTTTTAACAAGTCCTAAAAACAAAAACGACATCAGAAAAGAACCCCAACAACAACAACAAGAAACAACCAAAAGTAACCCCATACCTCTCCCCATCCCCCTCCCCAGCTATACGCAGGCAACAATTTCAAAACATTTTATTTTTAGGAGAGAAAAAAAAAACGATTCAAAAGTGTTTCATAATTAATTGTCCTTAAAAAATCGCACCTACTTTACGAGGTCTGGCCTAGAAGTAAGTTTGCGTGTTTGAAAATCAACAATTTTGCAGGAAAATCAACAAATTTCCCTCAAAACTAAAGAAGGTCCACTGGCGTCTGTGACATGTAGAGCTTAGACACTCCACTGTCGCACACATTAGACCCAAGTTCGGTTCCAGAGTTGGGAGTAAATGTGTATCGAGTATCACGGCCTCTCTGCTAGGATGGTGTATACATCTGCCCCCCCCATCTATCACCACTATAGTTTCCCTCTATCACCCCCCATCCTACCAACCTCAGCTCAGGTTGGCCATGACAGGCAGGGTCGGAAGCCCGCCTCCTAGGTATTCTAAATTGTGCCGAAGGGTCGCGAAAACACATATAAAACAGGTAAAAGAAAAAAGAAGAACTATGGCGTCAACGATTTGAAGACAAGGAAGAAATTGTGTTCCAAACAAATGCCGCGTAAAGTACACTGGCAGAAGCGGATATGGTCACTGCGTTTGACTGTTGGATGCATTGGATGAAAAAGTGCATTGAGATCAACGATTGTTCTATTGCATAGAAAATAATATGTATTCTGTATAATGTATAACCAAAATTTCATGTCTATAAAATAAAAATTGTCGATTTTACAGAGGGAAACTGACTTCTGGAACAAACCTCATAGCAGTATTTTTTTCAACGTTTAGAATCTGAACTTCATCAGACTATTTATTGAGTACATGTCATTGTTTGTAATACCACACAATAAAAAATGCAGTCTTAAAAGAATTAGAAGATTTAAAATTGTGGCTTAGTACACCCAAAATAGCAGGCCAACGCCCAGCTGTAATTGTTAACATTTTGTAAACGCTCCCATCGACACAATTTAGATCATTTAGGAGGCCGTCCTGGTGTGAATTAATACGCTACCCAAAGAGGTTATAAATGCATGCTTCCCTTGAGTTACAAAATTCTTTCTACTGAGTGCCTAGTTAAAGGAATTTGACGTATTTTGAGTTTCACAACTTGTCAAGCTTTTCGGAATGCAGTTCTTTGAATATCTTGTTTATCGACTCCGAATAATTTTACCATTTTGATAAGATCAAAGAGAACATTTGGTTTCTGACTTCATGGTCTTAGTAACTCAAAACGCCAAAAAATGTCAGGTAGAACTTAGTAATTCTAAGATACGGAGTAATCACCAACTTAAACAGCAACTATGAAGATTTGACGCCTCCATCGACACAGTTTTAGAGGCCGAGAGGGAGGTCAAAACAATTACAATAGTTAGCTAAAGTTGGAGGAAAAAAATTGCTCTCGTCAATACATTGTAGATAGGCAAGAAATAAAAAAGACAATAAATAAACTGTAACTGTAATTGAGAATGTTTTAGGACCCCATCAACACAATTCAGGAATGGAAAGGTGGGGGGA
>NW_004797379.1:402579-404142 GCF_000002075.1 Aplysia californica | reverse complement strand
CCGTCCTTCACCGTGGCTGTGCACTCAGCCAGGCCCCTTTACCTTGACTGTCCACATAGCCATTGCTCTTACTTTTACCTTACACTTAGCCAGACCCACTGATCTGGACCGTACACTTAGCCACACCTTCTGACCTGGACCGTACACTTAGCCACACCCTCTGACCTGGACCGTACACTTAGTCACACCCTCTGACCTGGACCGTACACCTAGCCACACCCTCTGACCTGGACCGTACTCTTAGTCACACCCTCTGACCTGAACCGTACACCTAGCCACACCCTCTGACCTGGACCGTACACTTAGCCACACCCTCTGACCTGGACCGTACACTTAGTCACACCCTCTGACCTGGACCGTACACCTAGCCACACCCTCTGACCTGGACCGTACTCTTAGTCACACCCTCTGACCTGAACCGTACACCTAGCCACACCCTCTGACCTGGACCGTACACTTAGCCACACCCTCTGACCTGGACCGTACACTTAGCCACAACCTCTTACCTTGACTGTACACTTAGCTGCATTCCCTCACCTTAATCGTACACTTAGCTTCACCATCAGCCACGCCCCCTCACCATGACCGCACGCTTCGACACGCCCCCTTGCCTTGATCATACACTTCACCACGCCCCATCACCTTGATCATACACTTAACCACGCCCCTCACCTTGACCGTACACTTAGCCACACCCCCTCGGCGCGGACAGTGACAGTTGATACAGGGCTCGGGCTGGAACCTGGAGCCTGCAACGTACAGCTTGCCGTGGTAGTCACAGCCTGCCCGCCGCGACGCCTTGACAGCGGCGCCCTCCGCCATAGGGAGGCCACACCCCCACAGGAACAGGAGGGAGGCGAGGAGGAGGAGATGGTGGTGGTGGTGGTGGTCCCTCATGGTTCTTTCTGGTGTCTGTAGGGAGAAAGTGGGAGGGATGAAATGGGGAGGGAGAAGGGGAAGAGGGAGGAAAGGAGAGGAAATGGGAAGGGGGGGGGGGCGCAACACCCCAACAGGGGCAAGAAGGAGGCATGGAGGAGGAGATGGTGGTGGTGGTGGTGGTCCCGCATTGTTCTTTTTTGTGTGAGTCTGAGACGAAATAGTGGGAGGAATGAAGGGAGGAGGGATGGAGTGGAGAAAGATGAAGTGAGGGAGGGATGACGAGGGGAGGAAGGGAAAGAAGACGGGAGAGGGGGCCACAAGGAGGATGTGGTGGAGGTGGTTGTCCCTCGTGTTTTTTTGTTTGAGTCTGTGCATGTGGGGAGAAAGTGGGAGGGATGAAGCGGGGAAGGAGAAGAAGAAGAGGGAGGAAAGGTGGGGAAGGGGTGCAATACCACTACATCTAGGCTTTCTCAGTTCCAGGGCTGAGAAGGCCTAGCCCTATATGGACAGGAGGTAGGCAAAGAGGAAGAGATGGTGGTGGTAGTGGTCCCCCATGGTTCTTTTTTTGTGAGTCTGTATGGAGATAATGGGAGAGATGAAGTCGGGAGGGAGAGGGAGAAGACTAGAGGGGAGAGATGAAGTGGGGGAGGGGTTAAGTTTGGAGGGAGGGAGGGAGGAGGGGGA
>NW_004797379.1:400290-402062 GCF_000002075.1 Aplysia californica | reverse complement strand
AGAGAGAGAGAGAGAGAGAGAGAGAGAGAAGAGATCGAGGGAGGAAGAGAGAGAAGAGAGAGAGGGAGGGGGAGAGATATGGAGGGTGAAGGGGAGCAAGAAGGAGACAGAGTGAGACGGAGGGAGAGAGAGGGTGAGAGGGACGGAGAGAGAGGGAGAAGTGGAAAGTGAGGACAGAGAGATAGATAAAGGAAGAGAGAAGGGAGGCACAGAGAGGGGGGAAGAAGGAGGAAGAGAGGAGGAGGAGGGAGAGGGAAGGGATAAAGAGGGAATGGGAAGGACAGGAGGGTAGAGGAGGAGAGGGAAGGGGAGAAGGAGAGGGGAAGGAGAGGGGGAGGAGAGAGGGAGGTGAAGGGGAGGAGAGGGGGAGGAGGGATGAGAGGGGGACGGAGAGGGGGGAGGAGTGTTATGGGGAAGGAGAAGTAAAAAGTGAGGACTGGGAGATAGATAAAGGGAGAGAGAAGGGAGGCATGAAAGGGTGGGGAAGAGGGAGAGGTGGGGGGAGGAGGGAGAGGGGAGGAATAAGAGGAGGATGGGAAGGACAGAGGGGTAGAGGAGGGATTGAAGGGGAGAAGGAGAGGGGAAAAATGGAGGGAGAGGGAAGTTGAAAGGAATGAGGGAGACGGGGGAGGCAGGGGGGGGGATGTAGTGGAGTGTTCACTAAATAAAACAACTTGATGAGAGTATCATCATCATCATCATCATCATCATCATCATCATCACTATCTCTCTCTCTCTCTCTCTCTCTCTCTCTCTCTCTCTCTCTCTCTCTCTCTCTCTCTCTCTCTCTCTCTCTCTCTCTCTCCATCTATTTATCCATCTATCTATCTATCTATCTATCTATCTATCTATCTATCTATCTATCTATCAATCTATCTATCTATTTATCTATCAGTCTATCGATCTAGACACCTCTATCTAACTGTCTATCTATCTATCTACTTGCAGAGAAGCCCTACCCCAAAAAACGAAAATAAAAACGAAAAAAAGAAACGACCCCGCCCCCCTTACCACAGGAAAAAACCCTCCCTCTTTTCACCTGCATTACACCTGCCAAAAGGACCAGGTGCCAGACTTCCGATATAGAGCAGTGATAAATAATTATGTGCACTTAGGCTACAAAGGAAGAGGTAGGCCACGCAAAAGTGGGATGATGAAGTAGAGGGAACCCTGATAATAAACTACATCAACTGAAGGCGCTGCAGGGAGCTCTCGAGGTCTAGAAGTTACAGTGTTCGCCTCTCACATAAGGTTCGAAACCTGACAGCAACGGAAAATGTTCTTCTCTAAAATTTTCTCCTTTCACCTCGTTCCTGCTCTTTCCTGCTCTCTAACCATGTTCTGTCGTCTGCTTTCCCCTCCATTTTCTGCGCCCCCTTCCCTCCCCTTTGTCCCCTCCTCGAGGCACATGGCTTTTTCTGCAGTCTTTCGACTGCTACCCCTTATGACTCCTTCCTGCTGTCTTTCAGCCACACCCCTGATCTTAGGGTAGGTAAGATCTAACACCGAGCCTTCTCAGATAAGGGCGAAAAATCTCGCAGATCCCGAGTGCAAGCAGCACCATGTTAAGGATCACTTGGTGGTCCAAAATCGATAAAAGTAGGCTTCGGCCTCCACCCAGACTAAGTTCAAACTTAATTCCTTCCAAACTCAAAATGTTTACTGTGTCCCTCGCGTCCATATGACATTATGCAATTGCGAGTGCCGTAAAATACTGACAAAAAAACAAACGAAGGAACTGCCGATTTAGCCCACCGCAAAGAACCCACCAG
>NW_004797379.1:396082-398085 GCF_000002075.1 Aplysia californica | reverse complement strand
CCCCCCTAAATCTTCCATAGGTCGCCTTAGTACAAAAATGTTTCAGAAAATTTTTCTTTTCCAGGAATATTCCTGGGAGTACGTTTTTGATGCTGGCTTGGGCGGTACTAGTGGGTGGTTGACGAGTGAACATTGGAAGGGTGCTACCTCGCCTCCACCCTTCCCCCTTTTTTTTCGTTTGCGTAAACCAAACATTCTTACTTGACGGAAAAAAACTATTGAAATGAAATAAAATTAATTAAAATGAAATAAAATAACATAGAATAAGAATTATCAAACAAACAGAAAAGTAAGCAAAACAAAACAAACAAAAAAAGAATTAAAAAGATAAAACTCAAAATTTTATTCATTAAAAGATATGTAAAAGAACAAATACAACATAAAACACGATAAAAAAAAAGAACGAAACACATCATTTTAAAAAAACAACACAATTTTGAAATGAACCTCTAAATCAGTGAAAAAGATTAACTCCTTCACTGTGTCTTGGGCTCTGTGGTTGGCTGGACTAAAATAGAAGCGAACTCCGGTGTTACGTATACATTTTATTCCCAGTCGTAAGAGCACAAGGTTCTATGTGGCTTGATCTCCTTTTCTCTTTGTGGAAGGGCTGGGATTGGGGGGGGGGGGATGGGGACGGCGATCTATCCCTTTCCCCGAACAATTAAACCCTTCACATTCTGCTCCAACCCCTCATTTTCCCACCCAACCCAACCACCTCATCCACCCCCCCCCCCCTTCGGATCCCCATCCTCATACCCTGCCCAACCTCCACACCCCTCATCTGTCCCCTCTTACCCTACCCCTACCCAACTCCCATCCCAACCCCATTCATCCCCCTTTCCAACCTCCCGACATCTCCACCCCATTTCCTCCCCCCCCCCTTTCCCATCTCCCTCTTTTCCCATTCTCCAGACCTTTGTATACCATTATATACCCCTTATCTCTTCATTTCACATCTTAACTGCCCCCCCCCCCCCCAAAAAAAAATATTTTAAAAAATCGACCACAGTTACCAATACCAACACCTCAGATAACTTCAGTGGCTGTGGTCTATACGTTCTTACTAACCGTCTAGGCTGTGGTCCTACCACTGCTGTGCCCTCGGATGGCACTATAAATACGAAGTCTTGTTTGGTTTGTTTTGTTTTTGGTTTTAGTAGAGGTTTGACGGCGCTCGCAACAGCAAAAGGTCATATGAACGCCAGAATATTAGAAGTGTTACAAGGGAGTAACTTAACATAAAAAAAGAAGAAGGGGAGATAAGGACGATAGATGTTTCATAGAAAAGAAGAAGCAAACCACACCAGAGCACCCGCCAACCACCCGGGGCCACAAATATAAAGTCTATAGTCGCAGGGAGTAGAATTTCATTTTAAATAATGTAACATGAGAAATGAACCAATTTGTTAATTTTATGGATTTTGTTCATTTGCATATCATTTTTATGCTATGTCAAACCCCAGGAGCTCAATTTCAATATGGACTATATACTTTGCAGCATAATCTTTGTCACTTGTTGACAGAAGACACCATAATTACTATGCCATAATATGTAATCATCTAGATTCTAGTAATCGTTGTACTTACTGGTCTAATTTCTGCACATTTAGATGTTTGTTTGTTTGTTTTTAATCTAAAGAATGGTAATTTGTTTTTCTTCCTCTTATCCACCAAGTACAATAACAGGCTGAGAGAAAAATATAAAAAGATTTTTATAGTGTGTGTGGTTAGCTGTGTGATTTCGCGAAAGTAGTCGAGTACGGTAGGCTACCTATTTCACATTGAAGAAAACAAGGGCAGGCCGAGGCGTGAGCCACGGACTGTGGAAGACTGCGTGAGTTGCAGTCGAGGCGCAGAGCAGAGAGTTGTCACCAGTCAGTGCAAGTTGGATCGCTACATGAGGTGAGTGTGTATTGTCAATGATAGTACATAACAAGATGGGCCACTTCTCTCTTTGAGCCAATTAAAAAAGTGTCCTCCAAATTTGGTGGCGCCCTCTT
>NW_004797379.1:393886-395195 GCF_000002075.1 Aplysia californica | reverse complement strand
TTTTTAATGAGTTTGAGAGAGTGAAGGGGGGAGCAGTGTTTTGTAAAAACAAATAATTCCTCGAGATCAGCTCACTGTCGTTTACATTTTGGGGTCGACAGTGTTGACGGTTGAGAGGTGACAACGGCGTGACCAAACCTCTTACTTCAAACAAATCCTTCAATGATTTTTTATTTCTAATAAACTGAGATTTATAAAACGCAGGAATGCGATTCTACTCTAATGCTCCATAACTCAGTTCTAGGATCTGACAGTGAGGTGGTTAAACGGATATACAAAGAGATGTAGTATATACCAGAGGCACCCCTCAATCACTCACACAGACAAAATACATCCGAGTGGGAGAAAAGAAGTAGGACATACCAGTGACTAGTAACACCCTCCAGTCACCCACACACACACACAGAAACAACAGAGGGAAAGAAAGAAAATAAGAAAGACCTGCCAGCTGCACCCTCCAATCACCTACACTTAGAGAAACAACTGAGAGAAAGCAAAAAAGTAGGATTTATATTTTATTATTTTTTTCAGTCTTAGTAAGATATTTACGGCAAATGTAACACAATAAGGTTATATAAGTCCTAACCATTAGAGGTGCTACAAGAGAGTACCAAACACGGGAAAAAAAGGATGGGAAATAAAGACGATAGATGTTTGGAAGGGAAAGAAAGGAGCACCCCACACCAGAGCACCCACCAACCACCCAAATATACTCCCCCTCCCCCAAACCCCCCCCAAAAAAAAAAAACAACCCAACAGTAACAGAGAGGAAGAAAAGTAGGATTGTTTGTGTGAGTGAAGAGAAGTACTTCGACACAATAGTGGTCAGTTCAGTACAGGGAAAAGTAAGACAGGGGAAGTTAACTAGTAGTTCCCACCAATGACGCCCTCTAACCAATAAGTGGGGGCTCTCGTGGCCTAGAGGTTAAGGTGTTGGCCTCTCACTCAAAAGGTCCCGGGTTCGAATCCGGGTAGCGACCGAAAAATTTTCTTCTCTACATTTGTCTCCTTTCACTTCATTTCCTGCTCTCTAGCAATGTTCTGTCGTCTGCTTTCGTCCCCTCTTTCTGCCCCCACCCCCTCACCTCCTTTGCCCCTTCCTCTGGGCTCCTGATTCTTTCTGCAGCCTTTCTACTGCTATTCCTGGGCTCCATCTTACTGCTGTCGTTCAGCCACACTCCTGATCTTAGAGAGAAGGAAGTGAGGTGAAAGGAGAAAATTTTTGAGAATAAAATTCTCCGTCGCTTTCCGGTTTCGAACCCAGGACCTATTGAATAAGATGCGTACACCGTAACTTCTAGACCACGAG
>NW_004797379.1:391261-393786 GCF_000002075.1 Aplysia californica | reverse complement strand
CCCCCCGTCCCACAGTAATGAAGAGCAGAGCAAACTTGTTAATAGTTTATTTGGACAAAAGAATTATCCAAATATAGAATTAATTGAGTGTATCGAAATCCAAGCGTTTCACAGAGTCAGTTGTTCGAAAGAAAAAAAAAAACCAGTTTTTTTTTTCTCATGTTCTCAAGATGGCTAAAAATGACTTAGACTTAGACATTTATCTCATGAGCGTGACGATTCTATTTTTAATCATAAGACTTTTTGGAGTTAATTTAGGTGTTGTTACGCACTCATCAACACAATTTAAGAGGGGGGGGGGGGGAAGGCGGCAACTGAAGGCTACCTCTCTTATTAGCTGAACAAATGTTACCAAATTTTACACATGTAACGGTCATAGTAAGTGGTCTTAAAATCCGCAATCAAATTTGAGGAAAAAAATTGGTTCCGTGGATACGACGGCCATATTTGATTGTGTTGACATGTCTTACCTAATTAATACCGTACTTATTTTTCACGGAAGTAAATTGGCTTTTTTGCATCCATCTTGGCACACAATAGATCTACAAATCTGTGATTAATTTTTCCTTAAAGTACAAGTCTTCACGTTTGGACAAAAACCGTGAAAATCCACACTCCAAACACCCCCAACAAAAAACTATTCTATATAAAAAAAATTCACCACACAAAATTTCAGTATTAAATCTCTTCTTCATTCTGTGAAAGTTTCCTGAAGATTGGATGAAAAATGGTGGAGTTATTCGAAAAGTATATATAGAAAAACTACGTTTCGAGAAAACGGGCGATAAAAAAAAATGATTGACTTTATGAGGAAATCGTGGTCAAAAATATGCCCGTATGGGAAGAAGTAATGCTTTATGGGGTTCTTATGCGATGAAATAGTTGTAAGAGAGGCTGAAGAAGCTAACAATGCCTACAACTTAAAATCCTTAGTTTTGAGCCGAATCGGGACTTTCGGGGTGCCCCCCCCCCTTAAATCATTCAGGATGCAAGCTTCGACCCTGCCTGTCAAGGCCAACTAGGAAAGAGAAGGATCCAACCACCCAGCAGGAAGCCCAGAATGATCAATAAAACTTCGCCGCACTCTGGAATTGGACTCAATTCTTCTGCGTGCGATGGCGAATCACCTCGCTATACCACAAACGCCAGTCGTAGGACATTGAATAAAGAGAACATTATGATTATAGATATAAAGTAAGGCATTGTTGATGTTGAGATGTTCGTTAAGACATTACTGGTGTCCAGATATAGAATAAGACATTGTTGATGTAGAAAAATACCGTTTAAAAAATCACTGATGTAGATGATATAATTATAGAGTAAGACATTACTGATCTAGAGACATGGAATAAGACATTACTTCTTTTGAGATGTAGAGATAAAGAGCAAGGCATTACTGGTGTATAAATACAGTGTAGGGCATTACTGGTGTGTGGATATAGAGATATAGATTAAGGCATTACTAGTGAAGAGAAATAGAGTTATAGAAAAGGACACTGATGTAGAGCAGATCGAGTAAGACATTTATTATGTAGAAATATAGAGAGAGTAAGATATTATTGCATTGTAGTGATATAGAATATGACAAAAGAGATACAGAGATATAGAGTAAGACATTACTGATGCAGAGATATTAAATAAGACGTTACGTATGTAGAGATATAGAGTAAGACATTACTGATGCAGAGATATTAAATAAGACGTTACGTATGTAGAGATATAGAGTAAGGCAATACTGGTGTAAAGAAATAGAGTTATAGAGCAAGGCTTAACTGCTGTAGAGATATGGAATTATATAAAGAGACACTGATGTAGGAGTAAGACATTACTAATGCAGCGATATTGAATAAGACGTTACGTGTGTAAAGATATAGAGTAAGACTTTACTGGTGTAGAGGTATAGGAATATTATAATGTAGATGTAGAGCACGAGAGTAAACCATTACCGATGTAGAGATATAGAGTGAGACATAACTACTGTAGAGATCCAGAGTAAGACACTTGTAGAGAGAACATCAGTGGCGAAGAGAGGTATGACAACAATCTCTTCTACGCCTCTCTGCCATTGACAGATGCCTCTCTCGCTATCTTTAACCCCGTCAGCTGTTTCTGGTACGATTCTTACCAAGGTAAACGATTGGTGTGTTGAGTGGTGGTACCTGAGGTTTGTTTGGGCGGGGGATAGGGAGAATGGAAATTACTAAGTTGGTGAGAGTGGGGGTGAGGGTGGAAATTCAGGTACCGATGGATGACCTACTTTGACAAAACGCGTTTTGTTTGATTTGTTGTTATGTTTTTACACTTATATAATATAATGACTCGCTTTATACGAGTACTTCACCCTCGTCTTTTCCTTTTTATCTTTTTTTCCCTGGGGACGGAAAGGTAATCTTGGGGAGTCTGTCGGAGTGTGGGGTTGTAGGTGGGGTGAGGGAGAAGATTGGTTTGGGGGGAAGGGGGTTTGGTGGAGGAGGGGATGAAGTGGCATAGAGTGGAGACATAAAGAGAGAGACATGATATATATA
>NW_004797379.1:388939-391026 GCF_000002075.1 Aplysia californica | reverse complement strand
GAGAGAGAGAGAGAGAGAGAGAGAGAGAGAGAAACAGACAGGCAAACAGACAGACGGACAGAGCGAGGGAGAAAGAGAGAGAGAGAGAGGGAGAGAGAGAGAAGGGGGAGAGGGGGAGAGAGATAGAGAGGGGGCGGGACGTCTGTTAGCTTTTCTCAAAGATTACAATCTTGTAGTCGAGCATCGGTTGTTCCGTTGTTTCCGCTATCTCTGACAGAAATAAATGATGGCCAACCGACAGCTATCATGGGATCCTAGTTCATAGACCTAGCGTACAGAAATAAACGGGATGAGAAGGTGTGTAAGGGAGGGGGGAATGGTGGTCGGGAAGGGGATGGGGAAGGGTGAAAGGGGCCGAGGGGGATTGGTGGGGAGGGAGGGATGGTGGAACGAGAGAGGGAGGAATGAGGGATGGGTGGGGGGGGACGAGAAGGGTAAACCCCCTCCCCTCCACACACCCATACACACTCACAGACACACATATACAAACACACACACACACACAGAGAGAGAGAGAGTGAGAGAGAGAGAGAAAGAGAGAGAGAAAGAGAGAGAGAGAGAGAGAAAGAGAGAGAGATAAATAGAGAGAGAGTTTTGGCCCAGGCTGTAAAAGAGTTAAAACAAAAAACAAATGGAAAGAAAGAGAGTAAAATGACAGAAAGTAAGAACAACACACAGCACGCCAGAGCAAAACCATTGATGTAGAACACCTTCTTTTTTAACACATGAACCTTTACCTTGATTTTTTTGTTCTAGATCTAGATCTGCATTTAAAAAGAATCTCTGAGTCCCTTGCAAATAGTTTTGTTTCAAGCAGGGAAATAAATCCTAAGCTGCTTTTGAAGTGCCTGTCAAGAACTTATCTGTGAATTTATCTGTTTCTCTCTTTGAGTTGTTTTTTGGGGTGATGCAGAGAGCAGAGAGAATAAGTTTCAGTACGATTTTTACTGCACTTGCAACACAAATAGGTCATAAAAGTGCCGAAGATTGGAAGTGTTACTAGAGGGTAAGATAACATACAGAAAAGAAGGAGGAGAAATACGGACGATAGGTGTTAGAGAAGAAAGAAGTAGCAAATCGCACCATAGCACCCGCCAACCACTCAGAGAGAAAAAAGAAGTTGAAGAAGGGGAAGGGGGTGGGGGTGGGAGAAGAAAAAAGGAAGACTGGGGCTGTGATTTAAAAGGTGATGGTTTCTGTCTTTTGTTTTCTCTCTCACTCCCTCACTCACCCACTCTCTGTCTCTCTCTCTCTCTCTCTCTCTCTCTCTCTCATTTGTAGCACTGCGTGTTCAGTAACCTCACTGCAGTTGGTACAAATAAATTGCTATATTTGTCTGTTCTTGCTTTTTTGAAAATGTATCGTTTACTGCGGGTCGATAGTTGAAATTCTGATGTCAGTCGGTGGCTATGGTCACTTAGCGTTATTTCTGCATTTTTTAGAACGTTTGTTTTGTTCAGATATTCAAAGTTACTTAGGTCTCTACCAACTGTTCTTGATGCCTTTCTGATCAACTTGTACATTTTTATGATGTGCTGCCTTCCCAAATTGCTACCATGGCAAGTGGTACCAAAATTGATCAAAGTTTCTATTGTGGTGGTGTAGAATATCTGAAAGATGGAAGGGTTGAGATTGAAAGACCTAAGTTTCCTCAGAAAGTACAGCTTTGACATGTCTGAGTTCATTTCAGTTGAGAAATTGATTGGAAGTAAATACTTTTATCTGAAAGGGTATCAGGTATGCCACTTGACAAAACTTTGAAGTGGTCTCTCAAAATTGTACAGTGTTGTAGCTCGTCTTCTATTTTGACATTCCAGCACAAAATGTTTCCTGTTGAACAAAATAGCCATATCTTTAAGCACCTTTTCCCCTCGCTTTTCACATTTATATCTAACAATGGCCGCCTGTTCTGTTTAACTTACAGAGCACCAATCAGCCTCCTTTTTTTTTATTATTCATTTACTCTTTATGAAAGAGAAATATGTTCTTACAACTGAAGTCGGCTCTGACAGACTTTCCTCGCAGGAAATGCAAATGAAACTTCAACTTAAATCTCTCTCTCTTGCCCTTTTTAACTCCCAGTGGAG
>NW_004797379.1:384232-385555 GCF_000002075.1 Aplysia californica | reverse complement strand
AAAATTAGTGAGAAAATGGCCGCCAAAGATTAGTTATTTCTTTAGCTTAAGAGTCCGTGGTAGCTGAAAATTTTCATTTTTTGTGCCTTTAATCGTTTTTCAGAAAAATCCAAACAGAAATGAGTTTTTAAATGGACATGAAAGGTATTGTGCCAAAAAAAACCAAAAAAAATTATAAAAACACTCAAACCAGCGGAAAAAGCAAGTTTCTTCACTTTGATTATTTTGACGAGAGCCTGATTCCACCAAGCTGCCTCACAAATATAGACTAAATCTTCCAAATTTTTGTATCCATGTGAAGAAAAGAAAAATGCGCTCTATTAGTTTTGCTGCAGGTGATCTTGTCGAATGGCTGTGCACCTGATTGTGCTGGTCAAATCCAATTGCCTACAGGTGATCTCATTCGACTTTGAAATATTGAGAACTGATAGCAGGTAAGCCTGTACCCTTAAGGCCCGGTCACGCGTAACGATAAATTGTGCAAAAACCGACGTTCAAGGAATCAAGTGCCCTCTGATTTATTTATTTATTCATTTATTTATTTATTTATTTATTTATTTATTTATTTATCTGTTTATTTTGGTGCAAACTTGGTCAGATTTTGGAGAAACGAGCTAAAACGCAGCATTACTTTACCATTTGCTGCCGTTAGGGGATTGGGCGTTGCGCGCTAAATATTTTAGTTTTATTATTGTAGCTAAAACGAACTTCATTTTCGAAATCAGTGTGTCAAAATAAGGAATGAGGCTCGCGACAAACCTGATTTGATGAGATACCTAAACTTTATTAAATATCATATTTTTCAATTGATTGCTATCAAGTCATGAATCAAGGTCCCCCTTGTGTGTTGAGCATCTGGCGTCAAAATCTCTACCTAAAGACTGCATAGTCCCTGAGCAGTATGGCGAATTGATCAAAAGACATTCGTATTTTCTTTATCAAGGTGTAGAGATCCCGTGCTTGTCTGAGGGAGTCCAAAGACTACAGTAGTGCATTAAGAGAGTGTACAAATAGCTTGTGTCATTCTGCAATAGTTAAATCAAGGCGTAAGAAAAGACCCGACCCTGCCTGTCAATGCTAACCTGGGCTGTGAGGGATACTGCAAATAGCCTGTGATACTCGATATAAATTTCTTATAACTCGCGAATCGAACTCAAGTCTTCCGCGTGCGACAGCAAATTTAAGAGCCTAGCTGCTACACCACTGACGTCAATCTGTGATTTCATTCGACAGAGAAACATTGAGTCAGTAAGCTCTCTCTCTCTCTCTCTCTCTCTCTCTCTCTCTCTCTCTCTCTCTCTCTCTCCCAAGATAGACAGATGG
>NW_004797379.1:379357-380752 GCF_000002075.1 Aplysia californica | reverse complement strand
GTATGAAAATGATGATGATGATGATGATGATGATGATGATGATGATGATGATGATGATGATGATGATGATGATGATGATGATGATGATGATGATGATGATAACTTAGTTGTAAGGGCCGTGCAACTCCCCCTTCTAAAGCCCCATTTCCACGTACAGTTCATTGATCGACAAACTGTAGCATATCGAATAAATGGCGGACACCCTGTAAACTTACCGGTAAAACTGAGCGTGGAAACGAGAAATCCTATCGATATCGAAGGGTTCTCAATCAAGCGACCAGATATATTATCTGGAAGCCAGATATATTATCTGGAAGCCAGATATTTTTCGGCCGGCGAACTGAAGGCCTGACGACGAAGGATCGAGGGGCTTATTTATTGATGTTGCCCCAGACGGAGTTCAAAATGCATTCCGAAATTTTCCTAAATACTGGTCAAATAAAAAAAATAATAAGATTTTCGTGATCAGCGACCCAAAAGTAGTCAACACTACGCGGGGAACACAATTTAATGCCGGATTACCAAGTTATTATTATTTTTTGTGGTGTGTTTTGTGTGTTTTGATAAGGACTGACACTTTAAACTGTACGTCTAGATGGAACTTTTATCATTGACAAACTTTCAGTTCAACGATAGAGGAAAACGTGACCTAAAGATGTGTATTGGCGAGGGAAAGTCCGCAGACTGGTCTCACTTGGGTACCCGGTTTCCTTCCGAACTCATCTTTTAGTTTCAGTAGAGGTTTTACGGCACTCGCAACTACGTAAGGTCATATAAGCACCAGAAGAATAGAGGTGTTACAAGATAGTAACAAACATGAAAAAAGGAGAAGGGGGGATAAGGACGATAGATGTTTCATAGGAAAGAGGAAGCTAACCACACCAGAGCACCCGCCAACCATCCACTCCGTACTCATCGCACCTCACGGTCAACATTTCATTTATTGGAAGAAGAGACCTCTAGATTTACTGACTGCACATGAGATCAGTGGCGGAAGAAAAGATAGAAGAAGGGGTGAGGAGGAATGAGAAAAGGGAGATACACCAAAGAGTGGGCCAGACATGGATCCCAAAGGGATGAGGTCCATGCGCAACATCCTGCCTTTGAGGGGTTGGGAGGAGTTTCGCAGAGGGCCGTCACTTACAGTGACAAGGTCCACTGAACAAACCACTGTATACAAGAGTAGGGGTAGGGTATAGGGTTTAGGGTATAGGGTTAGGCTTAGGGTTAGGGTTATGGGTTAGGGTTAGGGTTAGGGTATATGCCTCGCTCAAAATATCCCCTCTCTGTGTGTTGTCGGTAGGCCGGCTCTCCGAGGAACTCCTTCAGAGGGGTTTTCCCTCCCGTTGACGAGACCGTGGATGGATGGATGGATGGGTGGGCGGATGGGTGGGT
>NW_004797379.1:375910-379129 GCF_000002075.1 Aplysia californica | reverse complement strand
GATAGATAGATAGATAGATAGATAGATAGATAGATAGATAGATAGATAGATAGATGTTACTGCATTTACCCCAATTCATTACCATGCGTTGTTTTGTATTAGTTCATTGTTGAGAAACGGAACTAGTTCGCCGACGTCTGTGACTTGCGCTTAGGCACTTCGTTTTCGCTCACAAAAGACCTGAGAATTTTTTAATAGAGTATCTCGGTCTTTCTGCTGGGATTGTGTATACCTCTCAGCACCAGTTGTCCTTGATATGTAGGGTCGGAAGCTCACCTCTGTGTGGCCTAAATTGTGTCAGTTTAAGAGGGGGGGGGGTTAAAACACCTAGATCTACATTTAAAAGAAAAGTCAAGTTTTAAAATGTCAGCTAAAAAATAATAATTCGGTACAATATTCTTCGACGTGCATCTGCTTTTGGAATTTGAGAAAAGTCTGTAACGACAACAGCAGCAACAGCAGCAACAACATCAATAAGAACAACAACAGAAACAAAAACCGCAAAAAATACCCATAAAAGATCTTTAAAAACTAAGTGACCAATGCCATCACCACCCGCAGCAAACAATATCTACAACAACCACAACAGCAGCAACGGCGACAGTAACAACAACAACAACAACAACAACAACAACAACAACATTTAAACCGCTGCCACTACCACCACCACCACTACCACCACCAAACGACAACAACTACAACATTTACTAAAGCAAAGACAACAACAAAAATAACAACAACAAAACCACCAACACAACCACCTATGGCAACAACAAATTCAATATTTGGAATTGAAAAAAAAAACGAAACAAAAAAATCTAAGAATAATATGAAGCCTTACCTGCTAGCTTTTACCGCGTCAGAAAAAGAAAAAAAAATCCCCACACAAAAAAATCTCGTAATTTCCTCCTGAAAATGACAAAAATTTCGTAATTTCCTCGGGCGAAAAGTGCGTAGAATCTATATCCAGGAAGAGATGAAGAGAAACATTCCGTAATTTCCTTGTTGTGCGAAAAGTGCGTGTATCTGGAATCTGGACAGAGGTACAGTAGAAGAGCTTGTGGCATTGACGTTACCCACGTAAACGAACGGGGGCTGCGTGTGCCCACTCTGGAACGCCGAGCGTTGAGGGAAAGAACCAGCGCAGTCCAACAGACGGGCGAGTGCGTTTATGAGACTTTCGATGTGGAGACGTCTATTGTCTATAGCTTGTTCACTTTCGTCTGGTCGCGGTTTTAAAACTCGATTAAAAAACAAATCTCTTTGTTTCATCTTCTCAGATCTTTGCAGCGTGCAGTGGGTCTAAAAGGGGTGTGACCAGCAGAATCTAATATCCCGTAGGTTACCGCAAACTGGGGTTCCGGCACGTTTTCTCTCATGTTAACATAGAGTAGATTTTTAAGAATAATAGAGGGTTTACAGTACGCACTTGAAACATCAAAATGTTGACAAATTTCCTTCAACACCACTTTACGCATGCATTTGAAACACGTTCCTAAAGGGAGGTGAATACTTTTCGAGAAGCATGAAGAGACGTCAAGACGGTCTTGGGAGGAACTCTACAAGCTTATGCAATGTTCACACATACAGGAGTAATGAAGCCAAGTAAGACCACATTTCTAAGTCCAGCAGGTCGGGGCTACTCTGGATACATTCAGCCGAGCAATCGGCCGCCCTCATCGAGTGATATTTCATGCTCACGGTGTGAAATTATTACACGAGAAGCTTGCCGGAATTTTCAAACATGCTTAAAATTTTCTCCGAACAAAAAATGAGTCGCCGAGTCAATAACTCGCTCGGGGAAAATTCGGGGAGGACTCGGGGAGGACTCGGGGAAAACTCGGAGAGGATTCAGGGGGTGTCAGAAATGGCTCGGCGTGCAAAGTTGAATACTTTGCCGAGTTACAGTGACACGCCGACGAGATCTGAATGGTTGCCGTGTTAAATTTCATACTCTGAGGGTTAAATTATTGCTCGTCGCGTAAAAAAATGTAGCACGAGGAGTCTAAGTTACTCAAGCACGGCGTGCAAAAGTTGACACGACGAGCATGTGCCGTGACACGGCAACCTTCGCACCCTCACCATATAAACGCACCGTACACTACTGTCCTTGCCATCATCTACAAATCGACCATCTACTAACGTTATTATGCCTCCGATGTACGCATTCATCGTCATAATATGAGACACATACATTTTAAAGGAATTAGTACAAACATTTTAAACCCCCCCCCCCACACACACACACTCTTTAGATATTTTTACATTGCACTCCGAATTACTCGGCGACGGGTCGGCAAGATGGTCTGCATGGTCGGCGAATTTGTCGACGTGAAAAATTTTTACTCGGCCGCTATGTTTCTTGGCTCGGCAAGCGGCCAGGATTCACCTTAAATTTCTCGACAAGACGCTCCGCGAGATGCTCACCGTCCTAAATTATTGCTCGGCGAGTGTCTCCCAAAGTTATTGCCGACGCAATAATACCAACAGTCATGGCCAGATGCTCGTCACGATCAAACCCGAATTTGGCATTATCTTATGGGGAATAACTCGTCCACTCTTCTCCTGTATGTGTAAACACAAACACCGCATTACATTGAAATGTGTGTGTGTGTGTGTGTGTGTGTGTGTGTGTGTGTGTGTGTGTGTGTGTGTGTGTGTGAGGAGGGGGGTTGGTTTATTTTCGGTAAGTGTTTTACGGCGCTCGCAACTGCTTAAGGTATGAGCGCGCGGGACATTAAACATTTTGATGGGAAATTTTAAATATTTTGCCCGGGTGGCGCAGAAACCTACTCCTGTCGATTTTTGGACCACCAAGGGATCGTAAACAACAATGTGCAGCTTGCTCACGGAACTTCCGAGATTTTTCGCCCTTATCCGAAAAGGCTAGGTCTTAGATCTCACCGACCATAAGATCAGGGGCGTGGCTGAAAGATAACAGTAAGAAGATGCCAAGGAGCTGCAGTAAAAAGGCTGCAGAAAGAGATAGGAGCCCAGAGGAGGGGCAAAGGAGGTGAGGCGGTGGGGGCAGAAAGTGGAGACGAAAGCAGACGACAGAACATTGTTGGAGAGCAGGAACGGAGGTGAAAGGAGAAAAATTTAGGTAAGAAAATGTTCCTTCGCTATCCGGATTCGAACCCGGAACCTATTGAATGAGAGGCAAATACCTAAACCTCCAGACCACGAGAGCCCCTCATTGAAGTGTGTATGTGTGTGTGG
>NW_004797379.1:356037-373891 GCF_000002075.1 Aplysia californica | reverse complement strand
CCCCACCCCCGGCATGGCAACACCCAGTGTTTTATTTGTACGCGAGAATAAATGATAAAAATATTCTCCCTACTCGGGAATCGAACTTATGCCTCCTGTGTGCGACAGCGAAGCGCCTAACTGTTAAATCACAGACGACGGTATTGTGTCGGTGGTAGAGCTGGATTCTGCTCGATTAATCGACGAAGGCTTGCGAGCAAGCGGACGGCTTGCGCCAGGGGCTTGTGCTGTACCCCGGTAGTTGAGCAGGATTCTGCTCGATTAATCGAAGGCTTGCGAGCAGAATCCAGCTCAACTATCGGAGTACAGCTCTAGTCGGTGGGGAGTCAAATATAGACAGTCGATCACAGTATTCACAGTGTCGATGGATTAGCTTTTTGTTGTTTTTTTTCTCGTGCGAATTTTACCGCACTTGTAACACAATTTAGGTTATAAAAAATATATGAGTACCGAATATTAGAGGTATTACTAGAGATAAACAAATAAAAAGAAGGAGAGATAAGGACGGTAGACGTTTGATAGACAAGAAGGATCAGAATACACCACAGCACCAGCCAACCACTCCCGGTTCAGCTTCAGTTACTAGATAGCTTGACAAAACCAATCCAATAAAATTGAACGAATAAAACCTGCTAATAGAAACAGAACAAAAACCAGGACAGCATTTTAATTTCGCCAATACAAAGGAAACATCTTTAATGGTAACAGAAAAACATTCTTTTGAAAGGTATCAAAATACATACATTGAAAAACATTTCTGTTGCATTTTGGCGCTTCAACATTCTCCACATATAGCGTATACAAAATGGCGTGAAAGTGAAAGTATGGTCATATAAAAAAGCAGTAAACCCTACTTGTAATCTCGAAAGCAAAGGTGAAAAGATCAAATAAGCTCAACAATTTAAATATCTAGGATATAATGATCACATCCAGTCCAAAATGGTAAAATGAAAAATTGCAATGGTTAAGGATCGTTCCAATAAAATGAGCCCAATCCAGAAAAATAGAAACATCTTGATGACTATCAAAATGAAAGTTCTGAAATGCTATGTATGGTCAGCCCTTCTATACGGCTGAGAATGCTGGACAATCAATAAAAACACTGAAAATAAAAAAGAAACAACAGAAATATGGTTTCTTACTACAAATGTACTTAGGGGACTGTTGATAATTTCTTGGAAGGAAAAGAAATCACATGAGGTAGTACTTGAAGAAGGCCACTTGGGCGGCTCGCTGATAAAAATAATCAGTATTATATCAGGAAGATATAAATGCAGTTTTCTGGGACACTTGAATAGACATTAGGGCCTTGAACATCTACCTCTCACTGGTAAAACTGAAGGCAAACGAGGCAGGGGTAGACCCCGAGCAACTTATTTGGGGAGCCTAAATAGATGGGAGACGGGAAAAGATCAGGCTAATGTACAGATCTATGTTTTTTGTTTAAGATCAAACAAGCAAAAAAAAAAGGAAAGGTGAACCATGATCGCCAAAGTCTGTTCCAGATCTGGCATTTGATGATGATGAAAGTATAACCCCTCTCCCCCCTCCCCTATAATATGTGACAACAGAGTGAAAGATGAGAAGTAAGACCTACCAATCACACCCCAGCAAAAAGTTGCTTTACAACGAAGTCCTAAATGTAAACCTTCATCTTCAACTTTTTTTTTTCATCCTTCTTTTGAACATTTTTAGGCTCTCTTTTTTTTTAACTCTTAAA
This sequence comes from Aplysia californica, assembly GCF_000002075.1. NCBI lineage: Eukaryota > Metazoa > Mollusca > Gastropoda > Aplysiida > Aplysiidae > Aplysia > Aplysia californica. The sequence continues at coordinate 372,171 of NW_004797379.1, read as the reverse complement.
CCTCGGGGAAAAGAAGATTCTAGTATTTTAAAAAAGTAGGTGTTTTACACCCCTATTGATACAATTTAGATTATTAAGAAGGTGGGCTTGGACCCAGCCTATCAGAGTCAACCCAGGCCAAAAGTAAAAGTGATACTATGCCCCAGTAGAAAGACCAAGACTTATAAACTTCAAAAAAATTCTCCCCACACATAATCGAACTCAGGTCTTCTGTGTGCGACGGCAAAGCCTCCGACCGCTACATCACAGATACTGATGGATTTCAGTCCAAACATCAAATACAAACCAATCAAGAATAAGGGTCAGACCTAAAAAGCATCTACATGTACATGTATATCAAAAACATACTGTTGCATGGTTTAAAAAACCTCAAGGATAATTGAGTAAACCAGCACCAAATTAGTTCTCTACAAAAATCATACTATTCATACATTCAAAACTGAATAATGGACACCCTCCCCCCCCCCCCCCTCCCAAACAGGAATGGCATTCAATAAGTCTTTACCCTGACTATGACAAAAGCAAGCTAGACAGTTGGAATTTGGCACTCACGATGCTACTTGTCTTCATAGCCAACCTGCAATTTGACAGTTTGGCCCTTTCTATTTGACAGCTTGCCTCATACTCAAAAACTACTTCCCTTCTCTAAAAAAGCTCTCAAGTTCAAATCGCTCGCTGGAATTTTCTCCAAACCACAAACACAGCGTTCTAGGGCAGTTTTATTGCTTTGCAACCATTCCTTCATAGTCAGGGAAAAGACTTATTAAACACCTCTCGAAATTAAACTCCAACAAATCCATGAGATCTGGTTAAAGAAATAATATTCTTGTGCATCAGTTCACTGTATAGATCTAGTATATATATATTTATAATTTCATCATTGGAAATCATACTGGAGTAAACAAAAATCTGACCCTCAAATTTTGTTCAACATCAATGATGAATTGATAAGACATAACATGTACACACAAAATAATAATTTGAGTACAGAGAAGCACATCGACACAACAATGGTCATTTCGAGCAGGTAAGAACTAAGCCTGATAGACAGAAACAACAGAGTGTAAGAAAAGAAGTAGGACCTACCAATGCCCCCCCCCCCCCATCCAACTAACCACACACATGAAGTAGAATAAAAAATCGGACAATAGTTGCGCGCTCATATGACCTTAGCAGTTGCGAGCGCCGTAAAACCCTATACTACATACATACAAGACAACAGTTTCTAGTTAGGAAATCACGGAAAAAAAGAGTACCCTGTGAGATAATGTTACCCTCCATATTCTTGTTTCTTAAGTTTGTTTGAGTAAAAAGAAGCACAAATAATAATGGTCATTCAATGTAGGGTAAAAGTTAGACAGACAGACAGACAGACAGACAGACAGATAGACCCATAAATACACAAACAGATACAGAAAGAAATAAACATTGGAGTAGAGAATAAAAACTTACCACTGGCACCCTCAAGACAATCTCTTTACTCGATGAAGAAGCAGATCTAATCTTTGAGCAACAACGTTCTCTCAACATAATGATTCTCTAGTGCAGTTGAACCTGCCACTTTATAAGACAACAATCTGTGAAAATGGCCACAGTTGGGCCCAAAGTCGATCCTGCTACAGCTAAGACTATACATGTACTGCCATCAGCTTACAAAATATCTTTAATCATTTTTGGCGCAAAATATTTTTTATCTGCCAAATCGATAGCCTGATCCGTCACCTTCTTGTATGAAAAATTCAAAGTCAAAGTGAAACTGAGACCAGTTTTTTTATAAATTAGAATTCCAATTTTGGAAGAATGCCTTTTCTTCAATGGTTACACTATGCTGACAAAATGCCCTTTTTCACGAAACTACTGAGAATAAAAAGACGTTTTGTCAGCCGACAGCAGTATATCAGAGTACCATGCTGGATTGGTTGCAAGCGTTTTATGCCCCCATCCATACAAATCAGATCAATTAGGAAGTGGACTGCTTCTACCCTACCTTTCAGGGCCAACCAGCCTGTGTTGAAAGGGATACCACATGTAATTGTAGGCAAAGAGACAGATTATACTCAATAAAAGAAAACCTCCCCACATGGAAATCGAACCCATGTCTTCGTGAACAGCAGCAAAAAAATCTAACAACTACATCACAGAAAGAAAAACCCCCCCAATAAAAAACAATTATTTCTAGAAAATGTGGAAAGATTTGAGGTCCCCAGGTGGTTTTGAGCCCAAACCTCTATGCATAAACCAAATTCTTGATCAGTTGTGCAGCAACTACTGATATGAGCAAATGTGAAAGAAAAAAATGTTCATAATACATGTTGGTACAGCAAAAAAATCTATGGCACAACAGTTGCACAAATTAGGAATAATTCAGTAATAGTCTTAGCCAGTGTACAAAAAATCGCATCCCTCCTCCAAAAAAAAAACACAAAAAAACCCAAACCCTACCACAAAATGGCATGCAAGGCAATATAATCTATGAAATAAAATAACCAAGTGTAAAACGCAAAGAATGAACAATACAATAAAACCTTCAAATATAAGCAAAAGCCTACAATTAAATCTTCAGATACAGTAATAAGATCTTCAAAGAGGGACGTCCACAAAGTAAGTTGGGTGAACCGGGGTAATTCCATCCACGGGGTAATTCCATCCACTTTGGGCAATTTTAAGGGACAAAACTCTGCAAGTCATTTGAGGAAAGTTTAACCACTCATGATTTTTAGTTACATCCCCTAGACTTCCTTTTCCTGTTTCATCTCCTTTATTTATACAGTATATCTCACCCCGGGTGAGAATAACCTATGTCTCGCTGTTCTCACACCCTCCCTTGTTTTACCGGAAATGACCCAAGAGGGATCAGGGCTAAGGTTACCGGGGCTGAGGCTCCACAGGGTCAGTGTTGGTGTCCGAATAGACAAAGATCTAGCCACAGTCAGGGTTGTCAGATTTGGGCCAAATCCCAGAAATCTGGCTCTTTTGGATCGCGTCTGGCCCGGAGAATTTCATTTGGCTCTCTGGCTCTTTTTTGGCTCCAAACTCCAAATGTTCAAAAAGAAAGGGACAGAAGAGGCAAGAAGAATAAAAGAGAAAAAAAACGAAAGTGAAGGAAAGAGCTTGGAATGCTTAAAATGAAATTATTAAACTAGTTAACACGATTTAACGCCCTCGCCCATATTGGTCAGAATAATTCACAACCCCTCTACGGAACCGTCGTGCAAGAGCATTAAGTCTCATGCTTGTGTCTCGTTACGTTTGTACACGCTCTCTGTTCCTTGAACCATTTAGTGTGTGCAGGCAGAGAGTGAGGGGCCCGCCATCGTTAAGTAGTATGTAAACAACAAATTATAGTCCGACCGGCGGCTGGTCCCACGTCCCGCTCAGTAGCGTCGGTTGTGAGCGGTTTGTTTGTTTTTTTACTGGAGAGACGAAACACGTTTTACATTAAGTGTCTAGGTACTCCCCAATTGGGGTCTACGTAGTCATGGTGTCTAGGTGGACCCCAAAATTGTTGGATTGTGATTGGCTCGCTGAGCGAGCGGTAGTTTACATAGGTTACAATGCAAGGCTGCTAGGCCTACTTATTGATCATCTCGGGTAGTATATACTAATACTAGGCTTTACAAGCCCTTCATTTTTGTGGGGCATGTCATGTAGATCTAGATCTAGGTCTTCCTTTTTCTCAAAGTCTTACACTTGTCACATATGACTGGAGACACGTTCCTAAGCAAGTACCCACTGATGTATGTGACAACATTTTCAAACCGCACCAGGTACAATCTACTTTCAGTGACTTGATGAGGTTAGTCATTGGTGGCTGCTCCTCTTTTTGGACTTAATATTCGAAGAGCACAGGTTGTACAATATTTGAGTATAGGCTACTTCCTGGAAGCAAAACTGAAAGGAAGTGATCAATGTCATCTTGACAGTTCATACCAGCACTGATCAGAGGACTTTATTTTCCATCATTAGGCGAAAAGCATGTGCAAAAATCTTGAGGGTCGGGGCAGGATTTTCTCTGTGACTGCTTTTTCCTCTGATACATATGAAAAGGTTTTCAACACAGTCCTGATTTAGCTTGTTGCTGAATAGTACTAAACATCACCCTCTGAATAGTACTAAACATCACCCTTTCAGTTTCCTTTATCAGAATCAAAAGGGCTTGAATCATTTATATTTGAATGTGGGATGAAGTTGGTTTGAGTTTGATACAATGCTTGTAAATTGCAGATGACTTGTTTGTATTTGTAGTAAAGCATTTGAAGAAACTGTCAAACCTGCCAAGAAAAGGAATGTGGCCATAATATGTGCTCAGGCAGAACCACATTTAGATCTACTTGACAGAGAAATGCCATCCCAGCAGCAACTTAATTGTGGCTCAGAACATGAGCTACAAAAGCTGCAAAAACAGTATCTTTTAAGTCATAGAATCATACTTTTTGTGAAGAATGATGTGATAATTTAATCAACATAATAATATTAAGAGTGGCATATAACTATAACATCAACAACAGACACACAGGCTTCACATTCACTTGTACAGTATAGACAACAAAGTTATAAATTACAGATCTAGTGACCACTAAGAAAAGAAATTGTTAAGTTTTTCTTCCTCTCAATTTTATGCTTTTCTCTAAATTAATATTAGGCCTACTTTATTGAAGGGGTCTCATACTCATAGTCATAGAGTCTAGTATTATTGTTCTTTTTATTGTTGTTCGTTCTTTGATGTACTAATAATAATTATAACCTAAGGCATTCCAGAATCCATGGATTTAACAGCTTATCCCAGTTAGCCTTTCCAGTAATATGCATTCTACATGTGTATCGCTTTGTTTTATTTTGATTTCCCAATTAAATTCAATTTTTATTAAAATGTAGGCCTCAGCAGCAGTATAAGTACATGTATAGGCGCCTGTGTTAACAAACACAATGTGATGAGGTTTCATTTCTATTATTCTTTATATATATACAAATACTTTTGACAAAATAGCTTATTCTTGGCTAGATAAATAACCAAGATCGATTTTTTTTTTAAAATGTGGATGAGACCGGGATGCCACTGGATCCCAAGAGATTGTGGGTCATTTGTGAAAAAAAAACATTTCTCATCTGTTTGGGGTTATCGGTGGGTCGGGTAGAGATTCAATAACTGTAAATGGATGTGCATCTGCCGAAGGCACAATGTTGCCACCAAATGTTATTTATGCTGCCAAGAATTTACGACCTACCTGGATGGAAGATGGACCCAGGACACAACACGTGAAAAGGGATGGGTGGACACAATATGTTTCCTTGACTGGTTTGAGAAAATTGTCATCCCTTTTCGGCCAAATGAAAGACCAGTGATGCTAATATTTGATGGGCACAAGTCCCACATAAGTGTGCTACTCATTCAGGCAGCAGTTATTTTACTCAAGCTTCCCCGCAAAAACACACGGTCACTTCAGCCTCTGGATGTGGGGGGGTCTATGGTCCCCTTATGACAGCATGGGAGAACATCCTAATATCCCTTGCCAGGCAAAACCTTGGTACAGACCTAACTAAGAATCTTTTCCCATCGCTCCTCAAAACTCTGGACATCTGGCTGCCTATCTGAAACAAACATCAAGGCTGGCTTCTCCAGATGTGGGATTTTCCCTTTCAATCCCGACGCTGTGCCTCACTCCCTGTACGAGTCAGTAGAAATGTTCGACAAAGTCAAACCTACTGACACCACTACACCATCCTCTTACTCTTTGCCATCAACCTCATCAACACCTGCACTGTCGAGGCCAGTGACCCCAGTGGAACCAGCAACCAGACCCAGCATAAAGGACTTTTTAATGAAAAAAATGTCCCTTATTTTACAAGCCAAGAGAGAAAAAAAACAACAACCAGAAAACTGTTAAACGCCAGTATGGCGAAAGTTTGACCAGTTTTGGGTATATTCAAAGAATGACAAGGCAGGAGGAAGAGAGAAAGAAAAGTAAAATGGGAAAAGGAAAAAGAAAACGTAGGCCTACTGTTCTCACCAGAACAAAGGCAAAGAAAACAACAGTTGTGGACTCCGAGTCTGAAATTGATGACGATAGTCGAGACAAGGACTGGCTGCCTCAAAGATGCCAGAAAGACAGAGGTAATGATGACAGTGATAGTAGTGACACACACGCAGGAAACCACAGAAATGTTTTCGAAAGTTTTGTCATTCATTGAAGTATGTTGGACATGTTTGATCAGAATTTTGCAGGTGGGTGGAATTTCCCAGATTAAAGCGTTTACTATTTTTGGGGGGTTGAACAGGATTTGTCAGAATTGTCAAATGTTATGTTTATGTTGAATGTTATGTTAAGTAAGAGCATAATTTGTTGCAAATTCTGGTCAGATATCACAATTAGGTAGTGCATGAGAGTGATTTAAGCAAAGTAGTGGGTGGAATTGCCCCGGTTCACCCAACCGTTTTCCCATCTCTCTGAATTGGGTTAGGATATTCCCAACTTTGCACCACAGTGAGTTGATGTGTTCAATACTGAACCGGAAAGAGCCCTCAGCTTCCATCTTGCCATTGTAAACAAGAATCTACTGCGCTTGTAAAACATCTCACCCAGTGTTTTCTCCGCCATTTTACACAGCCACATTTTGTATGAAACATCCTACACCCTTTTGAAGCTTCAACATGCCTTCTAAGATTGAAAATTATGCTGACAGTGAAAGTCGGTCTGTTGTTCGTTTTCTGACTGCAAAGATCACGAAGCCTAGAGACATTCATACGCAGATTTCTGAAATTTATGGTGTAAATGCAATGGGCGAAAGCATGGTGCGGAAACGGGTTCGAATGTTCAAAGAGGGACGAGAAAATGTGAATGATGAACCCAGGAGGGGGCGTCCATCTTTGGTCAGTGATGATTTGATAAACAAAGTTGACATTAAGGAAAAGGAAGACACGCGTTTTACCCTTTCCTCACTCTCTTCAAACTTTCCCGAGATTTCAAGGTCGCTTCTGCATGAAATCGTCACTGACCATTTGGGTTATCGAAAGGTGTGCTCACGCCGGGTACCGAAGCAGCTGACACAAGTGCATAAGGATCAACAGGCTGCCAGCGCATTGACATTCCTGACATGTTACAATGACGAAAGAGATGACTTTCTTACTCATATTGTGACAGGGGATGAGACCTGGTTGCCCCACTCCACGCCCGAGTCAAAGCAGCAGTCGATGCAGTGGAAGCATACGGATTCGCCCCAGCCAAAAACAGAAAAGTTCAAGTAGACCGCGTCAGGAAAAACAGCCATATGATGTGTACAGTGTTTTGGGACAGGCAAGGAGTTCTTTCCGTAGAATTTTGGGGAAATGGGATGACAATTAACTCTGATGTGTACTGCAACACACTTAAAAAACTGCGTAGAGCGATTCAAAACAAAAGAGGTGGAATGCTTAGCGACGGCATTGTTCTGCTTCACGACAATGCAACTCCTCACACGTCTGCACAGACCCAAAACCTGATTGCCTCCTTCGGATGGGCACAGTTGAAGCACTCATCGTACAGCCCAGACCTGGCTCCGAGTGACTTTCATCTATCCCTGCATTTGAAAAAGTTTTTAGCCGGACAGGACTTCGACTCAGACGCTGATCTCACAGGAAAGACTCGACATTGGCTGACATCGCAGGTGGCAGCTTTCTGCGATGAGGGCATTCAGAAGCTCGTCCCACGCTACGACAAATGTCTGAACAGTTCGGATGACTACGTGGAGAAGTAGTCATTTATATGAGGTATTCAAAAATAAATCGTTTTGATTGAGACAATTTTTTCTTTTATAATTATTTTAAAACGGTACTTACTTTCTGGATGTCCCTTGTAATATGTGAGTGTGACTGGGAAAAAGTCCCCATGTCGCACAGGCTTATTTAGAGAAAATTAGGAAAATAGTGAAAAAACTTATTTTTTCTGTATTTGATACTCGTAAGGACCTCAACTCATCAACCATTTTTCTCCATCCTCACAAAATATTTCACGCTAATTCTTCTTCTAAGTATGTTTTTAAAAACTTAAAAAAATACATAGCCATTTCGCAGCATTGATTTTTCTACATTATTCCAAACGTGACTATATCTGTAAAACGATTTGAGATATCTGAAAAATTATTAAAAAACCAGGAGGCACGAGGAAGGCTGTTCTATATAGAAATGCAATTAACTACAAAAGTAAAAAATTGCACATGTGGACCCTTTTCTCAAGCACGCACAAATATAATAAACGCTCTACAGTAGCAATTTAAAGAAAACTTTTAAAAATGTTGTAACAGAACCTTCAAATGAATAATGTAATGAAAACTTCAAATAAGTAGTGCAGTAAAATGTTCAAACAAAACTGCAAAAAAGATCTTCAAAAAAGTAAAAAGTAAGAATTAATCTCCAAATTAATACTGAAACAAAACCTTTAAATTAATAAGATAATAAAACCTCTTTATACATAATTCAAGAAAATATCCTTATATTTACACACAATAAGGTTGTAATTATCTACATATAATAATATTAATGAATCACCAAACAAAAAAGGTAAAAAGTTCTTTAGAAAAATATTAAACCTTTCAAACAAATAATGCAATAAAACCTTTCCATCAACAATGCGATAAAACCTTTCAAAGACTAATGGCACCTGCCAACCATACATCCCAATATTACAGAGCTGAAATTCATTAGCAGAAAGAGAGTAGAAAGATTCTTGGTTTTGGTTCAGATTTACACCTCTTTTAAACCCAATTAGGTCATTGAAGGGGTCAAATCAATATTCAAGCAATTTCACAGCTGGTATTGAAACAACTGTTCAACATTTAGGAAAGACGGGATATCAGAATATCACTGATTACTACTAGGTCCACATTTGTGAATATAATTCATTTAAACACAGTTTAACATGATATACTTCAGGCAGTATGCAAAAGTTCGAAACGTTGACATGATGATGGGTCGGCCGCAGATCGACCATCTCCTAGGATGCCTGATGCCTGTTTTTGGAGAGGCTAAAAACTGTTACTTTAAACTATCACAGATCACTTCAACTACTGTTTCATTAAACTATCATAGATAATTCAAAAACTGCTTCATTAATCATTAAAATATCAAAGACCACTTCAAAAATGTGTTCCATTAAACTATCAAAGATCTCTTCATTTATTGTTTCATTAAACTATCACAGATAATTTAAAAACTGCTTCATTAATCATTAAAATATCAAAGAGCACTTCAAAAACTGTTTCATTATGGCGGGACCACTTAAAAAACTGAAGAAAATCTAGTGATCCTGCAGACTTTTTAAAGCAGACTCTCTACTGTTTGTATAATACATGGGCCAACTTCAACATATTCTAAAACCTGACATTCGACTATGGTGTTTGCAGGGCCAAATACAGCATCTGAAAAAATTGTGCAGAAATTCAGAGAACAGAAAATTTATGTATGAAATGCTGACATAAAATTTGAGCGGTCTGCGATATTTACAGTGATAGTTTGATGAAACAGTTTTTGAAGTGGTCTGCGATCGTTTAATCAAATACTGGTGTTGGCAGTCCAGTGATGAGGCTATCGGACTCATAACCGTGAGGATGCGGAATCAGAGGTTTGAGCCTCAGGCTCGACTTTGTGTCCTTGAGGAAGGTACTTTACTAGTATTGTATGAATTCTCCTCACTTCACCCAAGTGTGAACGGGTACCCAGCCATAGGCAGCGAAACATCATGTCAGTTTGTTAGCGTTTCAGAGCCTGTAAAATGGCAGCTTGCACTGTATGCTTCCCTGGAAGTTGAGATTGTTTCAGAATGCTATCAGGTCTGCTGGGGTAATAATATGGATTGTAAAGCGCATAGAGCTTGCTGTTGAGAGGGAATTTGCGCTATACAAATATTATCTATTATTATCGTTACTGTCTGTGACAGCTTAATAAAATAGTTTTTCGATGGTGTGCGATAGTTGAACAGTGTTCAGTCTCTCCTGTGAAACAGACATCCCAGAAGATGGCCCATCTATGGCCCATACCATCAATATATTTTCAAGCTTCTTCAGTGCCCCTCCCCCCCACACACACACACAACACAAGGACCACCATCCACCATTTCAAGATAATAATTATATTGTCGGCCAGCAGTTCAGATGTACTTAGCCCAAAATAGAGAACTTTTCATTCATTTAAGTTTCTGAATCTGCAGTATAAGTTGGCTGTGCTCAAGAAAAAGTTTGTTGAAATTAAAATTCTAGACATTTTTTACAAAGACAAAACAAGAAAGGATAAATCAGGGAAGTACAACTGTTCAAAGAAAGGACATTTTTTCTCCCTCCTGAAAAATGTTGCTCTCTGGGCTCAGAACAATTTCCCAGTCTGCCAACGATAGTGATTTTCATTCCTTACATTGTTGTCTCATTCCCTACCACAATGCTAAGGTAGAATTACAAAGTTCTGTCTGCTGCGTACCTAGTTTTGAGAAATTTGACGTCAAAAGTTTTGAGTTTCACAAGAAGTCAAGCTTTTTCAAATGTATTCTAAAAATATCTTGACAACGACTTTGAATAATTTTACAATTTTGATAGAGCAGATAGAACATTTGATTTCTGACCTCATGGTCTAAGTAACTCAAAACGGTCAAATACATCACAGAGAACTTTGTCATTCTATGGTAGCGACAAGTCTCATCCCGCAGCTCCCACCATCCACACTTTACCATCGTGAGATGCATTTCCTGGATGGACAAACAAATTCTAATCACTCCCTCCTGAGAGTCTACAGACTCACACCAACTCAAGAAACATATTTTTAAATGTAGGTGTTTTTCCGAATCAATTGACACAATTTAAATCCCTTTGCAGGCAGCCTTCTAACCCTGCCTGTCAGGGCCAACCAGGGCTGATAGTAATACAACATTCCAGCAAAAAGACTGAGACACTCAATAAAAAACCTGCCTACTTGTAGATGGAAATCTTGAGCCCTCTGTGAGACAGCAAAGAACCTAAATGTTACACTACGGAAAAGAGTTCACAGACTCAAGACTTGACAACGTCTTTAAATCCTACTCACAGACACCAAACCTTACAACATCAGATAACATAACAAAAACCAAAAATACATCAAATTATTCAAATGGAACTGGTTTTCAGTGTAGTGTAAGTTATAAGGCTCTCAAATTCCTGACTGCACAAGCTGGCGCAATCCCAGGAAATCTTTTCTCTCATTGAAAAAAATAGACGGCAAAAGAGGCAGGGGTAGACCATGAAAATAAGAACTAACTTGAAGAGCTACCAGGGAACTAATAAAGGGGCTTTTAGAGAGCATCTGGATAGAGAAATGAGATGACGAAACACGACCATGATGTCTGTTTCAGATCTGGTAACTGACAATGAGTGTCATATTGTCAAAATGCAATATGTTACTGATTATGGTGCCTTGCTGCACACATTTGTTTACAAGCTTCCAACTTAAAAGAAGTACAACAATAAAGGTTCATGTATCACCAATCATCAATGCATTAGCCAAGTGGATTGCAAGAGGAGCTGCGACTTAGGAATTTGAACCAGGGCACGCCACATTGTAGTCCAGCATGATACCAACCCTACTGATGGTGCTGTCCATTTCCTGTCTGTGACAGCTAGCTCAGAATGATTACTCAATTTAGCAATCTATCTCGTTAAACCAACATATCACTAAAATACATTTTATTTCTCCATCTAGATATTGCTTTACAATCTTTTTCTCCATATTCTTCTTTTTCTTCTTCTGCCCCATCCTCAACTCCTTTTTCTACTTCTAGTTTTTCCTTCTTTTTCAAGTTTCAAAACTGAAACAGATATCAGCGATCATGGTCCATCCCTCCTTAATAATCATAATAATAATAACCGCATTTATATAGCACATATCCTCGTTCTGAAGCATACTCTGTACGCTATACAACTATTTCTCTGCTCAGATGCTCTCAAAAACCCTTGGTCTTTTCCCATCACAGATCGATTCAAATTCTCTCTGTGAGTTATTCCTTTTCTCCCTTTGCCTCATCTGCCCACTATGTCTAAATTTCTAATTAATTAATTTCCAATTATTATAACTATTTCTAATTAAAAGCTTCAAACTTAAATGAAATAAAGCAATATAGAAAAATCGAACTCGAGTCCAACATAATTGTCACCACTTCAAAAGGCACCATTTGTGTCATCCTTTGACCCTCAACCACTTTCTCCAACAGGAACCAGTAACTGCTATTTTTAGAACGATTTACTTTACGTAGCAGGCTGCGAGGACAGCAAATTCGAGTGAAACTCCGACAGTTTCTGAATCAGCGGCTCCTCAATCTCTCTCCCTGACTGGATGTCTGCTTCGCTGAGTCGAATCTCCTCCTCTGAGTTCAAGGTCACTATGAAGATTTCCCTTTTCCTCGTTTCTAGAATGTTGGCGATGACCATCTGCAGAGGTCAAAGGTATACAAAACACCAATCATCAAGACATCTGCAAAGGTCAAATGTCAAGGTTAAAGATTACGTATCACGAATTATCAAAGCATTTGCAAAGATCAAATGTAAAGGTTTATATGTATAATTACAATCCGTCATCAAGGCAACTGCATAGTTCAAATGGCAAAAGTAAAAGAAGAAGAAGAATAAACAGCATTTATAGCTCATATACCCACTTAATGGTAAGCTCAATGCACTATTGAACCTATTGTTACCACAAAATACTCAGAAAGTCTCAGCATCCCTTAAAGCATATAGTGTAAGTGGTCGATTCACAAACACAAGTACACCAGCACATACATACATGTACACATACACATATATACACAAATACACACACACATATAACATGCACACACATACACACATTTGACCATACATATAAAAGCACATGCACACGTAAACACACACACACACACACACACACACAGACACACACACACAGACATACATACAAACATAGACATGCACAAAAACATACCCCTTTCCACCTCTAAAAACAGAATTCTGTTTTATTTTTTTTATTTGGGGGGGGGGGGGGTATATTTTTCGCAAAGAAGAGAATCGCACTGAAACAATTACGGACAATTAGAAGGGAAAAGGAAAGATCGACAAACAATAACAAAAGAGGGAAAGAAAAGTATGACTTCCCAATGACACCCTCCAACCACCAACAAAGATATAAACAACAGCGGAAAAGAAAAGAAGCAGGACCTTACTGGCACCCTCCAACCAGGCATACAGACAAAAATTAACGAGGAAAAGAAAAGAAGTAGGATATACTGGTGTGGTGGCATTATCAAGTCAGACAGTCACAACACACACACACATACACAGAGAGAGAGAGAGAGAGAGAGAGAGAGAGAGAGAGAGAGAGAGAGAGAGAGAGGGGGAGAGAGGGGGAGAGAGAGAGAGAGAGAGAGAGAGGGGGGAGGGAGAGAGAAAGAGGGGGGGAAAGAGGGAGAGAGAGAGAGAGAGAGAGAATGAGAGAGAGAGAATGAAAGATAGAGAGAGGGGGGGAGGGGGAGAGGGGAGAGAGAGAGAGAGAGAGGGGGGGGAGACAGAGAGAGAGAGAGAGATCTAGTAGTGGGAGCCAGTGACACCTTCCAACTATCCACAAAGACAGAAACAATAGAAGGAGAGAAAAAAAAAAAAGACCAAACCGTGACAGCCTCCAATCACCTACACAGACAAAAACCAAAGAGGAAGAGAACAAAAAAAAATGATCAACCCACTCAAGCAAAGAAAACAGGGAAAGAAAGAAATAGGAGCTTCCAATAGCACACTCCTTCCTCCTCAAACAGACAGAAATAAACAGACAGTAAGGACACATTAAGTAGGATCTCCAGTGACACCTTCTAACCATCCCACCATTCAATAATCCTGGCTTACCTGGTGCTGGTACCTCCGCAGAGCCCCCCTCGCCTTCTCCATCAGCAGGGATGGGTTTGTCTCCAGCTGCGGAAGACATGATTGATTGATTGATTGATTTACTGGTTGATTGATTAGCTGACCGACCGACTGATTGGCGGACCGACCAACCAATTGATCGACTGATTGATTCATAGATTGATTGATTGATTGATTAATTGATTGAGTAGGTGTTTTAGAGAACTATTGACACAGTTTTGGTCACGTAAAAGCTGATAAATTATTGCAAGCCTAACTTGTTGTGGACAAGTAACGAGATTTGCTCGGGGCGCGGGTTCTCGTGCAGGAGAACACGGAGATCTCATGCTGAGAGGGGATCCCACGTAGGATAGTTCACGCAAAGTGTATATAATCAGCCAATCACGGCCTTCAGTAGGACAATCGGACGAGAGAGAGAGAGAGAGAGTAGGGGACAGAGCCTTGGTCGACTCACTGCAGGAAACATACAATGTACTACATTTATTGAAATAGTATAGATGGTCATGACCCTACTTGGTCCCCACTTCTGCACCTAGCTCACGTATGGCTCCATGGATACTGCTAGTGTACGGCAGTGGCCACACCCCGGGCACCGGTTTTGGCTGACCGGCTAAACTACATGAGTGAGCCTTCGGACGGGGAATGTCTACCCCTAGTGCACAAAGACTGGCTCCGGTGGACTGCAAGAAGGAAATCCCTAGGGTTTAACGGGTGGAAAGGCGGACCCAGCAAAGCGCTGTTGAGCGCAGCATAGGGCATAGTGAGGCACAAAATACACTGCTGACCATCCACTGCATCCTGACCTTTCCCCAGTCATCTCGACTATGTCCTGCCACTGGCTACAGATGGGCCGGGACGAGAGGGTGAGGCTGACGACCAGCGCAACTCTCCCTCACTACTCACGGTAATCCAAGTCAAGCGCAAGTCATGACTTCAAACCACAAGTCCAATAGCAGACTGCCCATGCCCACGATGAGGGCAAACTTTCCGAACCCGGAGAGGCCTAATCTGCCATCTCTGGACCCACAGTCACCGTCAACAGATCAACTTGTAAAGTCATGGTCATCTTCTTAAACAAAGGACGAACAACAAAACAGTTGTTCTAAAGACTGCGCTGCGCATTTTAACAATCGTATAGCTGTGCTCATACTACCTTATGCAGTTGCAAGCGATGTACCATACCAAAACAAACAAAAATACACCACTGGAACTTTTGATTAATCCTGTGGCATGTTTCTGGGTTGATTCTTTAGACATCCTGTTCAACATTGATTTTCAACTGTTTGATTATTAGTGGGTTGTCTCTGTGGACTCTGCCAAAAAAAAAACTAAAGAAAATAATTGAGACTCTTCAAGTCAATGGAATATGGTGAATATGCATTTCTAAGCTTTTGGCTTTAAATAATTTGATTCTCAAACCTTTCTTGCAAACATGCAAAGGCCAGTTTTACAAGTAAAGTGTGGCCCCATCCTACTGGAACCAAGCCTTTCTCCAAAACTTTCTCATCACATTGAGATATATATCCAACTAATGCAGCTGACAGTCACAGTTTTCACAGATCCTGTCGTGACACCAAGAACCAGCAAAAGTAAATGTTTGTGTCTTACCCAATTTTGATTGAAATTTAAAAACTTTATAGTTTTTTTAACACATGGAATGATTTGCTTCATATTGATTTGTTCAAAATTTTATTGAAAGTTATTGCCCGTTAGATGGGGTCCTCTTTTTTATTTTTAGACACTCTGTGCCTTTGATTGTAATTATGTAGTTGAAATTGTTCAAGACGGCTATCCATTGTCTAGGAGAAAAGTGGTTGTCTTAAACAGACAGGTGGGCAAATTGGACAGTGTCATTGTTATATATATAAAAAAAGCACGCAGCAACAGCAACAACATCAACAAAAACAACAACACCACCAACAACAACAACCAACCTTAAAAGACACGATGAAGGCTTGGGGCACCCACTCCTTGACCAAGGGTTTGAGCATCTTTGGGGTCATCTCTAGGGTCAGCTGGAGGGCTCCTTCTGATGACTGGATCTTGTGTTCTGGCTATGGGCAGGGTAT
Source organism: Aplysia californica (assembly GCF_000002075.1). Classification (NCBI taxonomy): domain Eukaryota; kingdom Metazoa; phylum Mollusca; class Gastropoda; order Aplysiida; family Aplysiidae; genus Aplysia; species Aplysia californica. The sequence continues at coordinate 356,227 of NW_004797379.1, read as the reverse complement.
GGGGGGGGGGAGGTGGTGGTAAGAGGAGGGAGTTGGAGGAGGGGAAGAGGTTAGAGGAAGGGGGAGGAAGTTAGAAGTGAGGGAGGGGGAGGGTGTTAGAGGAGGGAGAAAGGGGAGAAAGAGGGAGAGGAGGTGGAGAAGGGAATGGGTAGGGGAGAGTGGGAAAGAGAGAGGGGGTAAGAGGTTAAGG
>NW_004797379.1:323898-355148 GCF_000002075.1 Aplysia californica | reverse complement strand
AGCTATAACGTAACCTCGTGTGTAGTTTGGGAGAGGGAGGGGGGAGGGTGAGTGTAGAAAGAGATAAGTGAGGATTGAAAAAAAAGGTGGGGAAAAAGAAGAAATAAGTGGGAAGAGAGAAAGGAAATGGGGGAAGAAGGAAAGGGGTGATATGGGAGCAAAAGGGGGGGGGGAGGGGAAATATGTGTATATTTTAATACAACTTTTCGATCCTTTTCCTCTATGTTCAATTAGTTCCAGGACTGTTTGTTCATTTTTCTAGAGTAAAGAAATACACATCAACACATAGCAGTCACTTAATGCTGGGAAATGTTTGTTGTGAGATAGACAGAAAAAGAATAGTGAAAGAAAAGAAGTGGGGTCCACCAGTGACATCTTCCAAAAGTTGTAAAAAAAAAAAAGGACAACCTACCAGTGACACCCACTAACCACCCACACACATGGAAACAGCAGAGGGAAAGAAAAGAAGTAGGACCTACCAGCAGCACCCTCCAGCCATCCACTTCCTAAACAGTCTTAGACAAGTTTTAGTTTTAGTAGAGGGTTTTACGGCCCTTGCAACTGCATAAGGTCATAAGAGCGCCAAGGGGTGGATGTCAACAGAGAAGTCCATACAGGGAATCAGGCTTACTCTGCTCACCTCTCTAGCTTCAACAGCACAAAGTCTGTTTCGACCATCAAGGCACCCCGGAAATAGCGGGTCACAAGAGAGTGACAAACATACAAAAGAAGTAGAGGAAAAACGACGACAGTAAGGATTAGTTCCCTGTTGCAGTTCAGGCAGTTATGAGCAAGACATGGATGAATCAGCCCATTTACAATTACAATTCTACTGTGCATAAGAACTCGAGATGTTAATGCCCCCACTTTGGAAGTGGCCTAAAGACACTTCAGTCAGTAGCACCGCCCCAGAGGGTTAGTCTTACACAAGGCAGTGAAAGTGGTGAAAGCATATGTAGTATCATAACACAGTGGAATCAGGCACTTGTCAATTTTTGGGCACATGATCTTATTGGTGTATTGTTAAAGCCCGTTCACCTGCCTTGGATTTGGTGATAAAAATACCCACTTTTACTTTACTTTTCCGATCCAGCGGCCATTTGGGTTCTAGCCCTTCGGTCTGTCGATATGGCAAAGAATTTACAGGTTTTAATCAGCTGTGCTTTGTCGCTGTATTGAGTATTTCCGATGTCTGGGGAGGCAGGTAGGTAGGTGCTACGCAGGTCACAAAGTGCTGGGCAGTTAAAGAGGTGGTGTGGTACTGTTTCATCCTGGCAGTCGCACAGCGGGCAGTCGGGTAGGGTATCCTTTCGGATCCTCTTAAGGTAGGAATTTAGTGGTATGTGTTGTGTTCGTAGGCGAAAGATTGTGATTTGTTCTCTTCTGCTTAGGGAATTTATTGCATCTTTAGAGTTGGGGGCCGTCATGTGTGCAAATACAGTTCTTCCAGTTTTGCCCATTGCCCATCCATTTCAGCCACTGTTCCCATCTATCTCGAACAGAAGTCAAGATATTTGTAATAGAAGAAGGTGGGTGTCGCGTGGTGTCCGAGGTAAATTAGTGAGAATATAGCTACCAAGCCATGGTTTGATGATTTCCAAAGCTGTAGTGTACTTAGAAACTGCAAATTAAAATTTTTAGTACCTTTGATCTACGTTTTTCCAGTAAAATCAAAACAGAAATGTATTTTTAAATAGACATAAAGGTGTTCATTCCAAAACAAGAAAAAAACTCAATGAAAATTGCCAAACAGACTGAAAAAATATGTCTGTTTCTTTGATTTCAATATTTTGACAAGCGTCTGATTTCTCCATGATGCCAGACAATTAATCTAACTTACCTATGACAATCACATAAATTATCTAACATCTGTTACAGTCACACAATTTATGTAACTTACCTGTAACAGTCATACTATTTATCTAATTTACCTGCAGCAGTCACACAATGTATGTATCTTACCTGTAACAGTTACACAATTTATCTAATTTACCTGTAACAGTCACACTATTTATCTAATTTACCTCTGGATCGAATAACAACAACAGTTTATCCAACTTTCTGCTGGATTGGTAACATCAGCAATCTATATATAACTTACCTGTAACAGTATCTGAACCATCGGTGGACACGTGCAGATCATCCAGAACATTGCGGTCAATTCTCTGACAGAAAGGCTGAAGTGACCTTTGGCGATGTAGAAACAAAACAGCATAGCCCTGCTTCAGGAAATATCTGTATCTAGGTTAAGGCAAAATGCCGCCGTGGGTGGTTGGCCGGTGCTCTGGCATGGTTCGCTCCTTCTTTCCTATCAAACATCTACTTTCCTTATCTCTCCTCCTTTTCTTGGTATGTTACTCTCTAGTAACACCTCTACTCTCCAGCATCTATCTGACCTACTTGTGCTGCAAGTGCCATAAAACTCGTACTAAAACTAAACATTTTTAGTACATGTAGTTGTCAACTCCTTGTTGTTTAGACAAGATACATGATGTACAGTTGAACCTGTCAGTCATGGTCACTCAAGTAGTAATGCCAATGAAAAATTTATTTTTCGCTTTAGCCCTTATTCATTTGGTATCTAAGAAAGGTTTTTCTATTCTAAGCATTACGCTTTTTTAATTTTTAAGATAGGTTCATTAATTTCCTAAAGTTATGGGTCTGAAAAGTGTGGCAAAACATGCATGATCACATATTATAAGAAAATACTCTTTAAAATGTGGACCATGTAACAACAGATTCTGTAAGAAAATCGATGAAAATTCAGTAACTTAAACTATTTGAAGCATTTAAAAGAAACTTGGTTACTTAATGTGTTTTTGGGTGGAGAAATCATTTCTGCAGTCGGATTACCTTACCATTTTGTAGATCTAGTTATTTTGTTATTATTAAAATTTTCATTGTACATATTACGATTTTGAGAAAGAAGGATGTCGGGATGAGAGTATTTAATTTGATTTGCATCGTATCACACCATGGGACCTTTAAGAATATGTTGGCAGGGTGACTTAATAACGGCAAAACTTTCTTTGATTAAATTAGACCATGCCAACCATCAAATATAATTCAATTCAATCTAACATGCCGTACAATTAAAAAGCATTCTTTTTTTTTGTAGAGACGCAAACACTCTCATTACGATTATACAGGGGAGCAGAGAGAAAAACAACCCACTGTGCCTACCTGCCACTGCCCTATTTCAAGTGACCAATGAACACACTTGGAATAGTCATGCAGGGATTTGTAGGTCACTTACATTTTCTCAGGGAGTGCGGACAAATGGTTAAACTCTGTTTGAGGCCACATTGGACAGGGAGGTAGTAGTACATTTATGATAAATTCTACTATAACTGCTTGACACAGAACTTTCAAATTTGAGGATACTATAGAGGAAAATAGATTTCTTCTTGACATTGAAAATCAAGCTCCTTGTAGTCTACAGAATAACCGTTACGAAAATGTTTTCGACACAAAAAATATAGCTTAATTTATGTGTACAAACTTCAACGTCCACATCATTAATTTCCACCATTTTCTGATTGGTTGCCAAGTTTTCATTCAGATTGGAACAAAAATAGAGCCAATGGAGTTGGAGAAAGTTAGTCACTCACATTCTGGTCCGCTCAAAAAATATACCCGCAAAAGGGGACCAAAATTCGGTGACTCAAGAACACAGACAAAAGTGACTATTATAGACAGGTTGCGCTAAAGAAAGGGTCCAAGTCAAAAGATGGTTTAAAATCTGAAATTTTTATTTCTTTCTTTCCATTTTTTTTTCATCAAAATTGTTATCTATCATAAGAGCTTGTTTACATTGACTACTAATACACTCAGCTTATGAATGGGTTGGCAGAAAACTTGTGTAGCATGCAACCGCTAAGAGTAGATATTGAGTCTAACTTGTCGCAAGTATGGCTAACACGGCCATGTTAGACAGGGACTACTATGGACAGGTTTAAAATATAGGAAACACACAAGAGTGTCATGAACAGTGGCTGTTATTACAGGTGACTGCAAAGACAGGAATGATTGTAGTTAGCACTATCATTATCACTTTTTCCTGGGGGGGGGGGAGATGGGGGTAATAAAAACACAGAAAAGAAGTCTTATTTTTCCTCTCCTTCTTTTTTCAAGTGTCAGATCTGAAATAGACATATGTTATTATGGGCTGCTTGGGTGCTCTAAAATAAATCTCTTATCGCTAGTTATAGTAAAAAAAACTGAGTATGTCTGAAATTACTACTTTTAAGAAGCACGTTACAGTGTTCGAGGGTCAAATGCGCCAGAAAACAGATTTTTAAAAAGATCAAAAGCATTTTTGCGCCGAAAATCTTATTTTATCAATTTTAGCCGGCAATGGGAGGCACCACAAATCTTATGAAAACCCCTGCAGCCTTGTTGATAGTCAGTGAACGACAAAGGTTAGCAGGGAAAACTGAACTCAAACTGGCAGCAGGCAACTGGAAACCACTGCTATGCTGCAATTTCTCAAAACAATGACGACACAAAATCAAGGATAAAAACAAATCCTCCTATATTTCGAACAACAGTTTGTCAATGGTATAAGGATACTCTGCAGACGTTGCACCTCTGGTCCCGATACTGAAGTTGTCAATAAAGCGTACAGTTCGACTCTCCAAGGGAACAGTCGTACCTCCAGACTGAAACAGAGACATATGATCTACTGTTAGGGACTAGACACAGACATCTAAGGTTCAAATTCCCTGCTGCTGATGTGCAGTGGTTTCACCTTACTCTTTCACCCCCTGGGCAGAAAAATGTCCTCAAAACATAATTTTTGTCTTTTGTTGTTGTTTTTTTTATTTTGTGAAAAAGTTTTAAAAATCAACAAACTTTTGATGAAAGCAAGTGAAAATGTGCACAAAACAAAGTGCCAGGCATGTTTGCCATACCAAGCTGTGGTATCACGATGACACTGTAATGTTTTACTCGTTTACCAAATAAATTGTCTATTATCTATTAGTATTATAGTAGCAAACACAGTATAAATGCTTTTTTTCCCTTAGAAATACTTAAAAAACAGATTTGAAAATGCCCAGAGTCAAACATAAAATATCAGGAAAGGAGTTTTAACTTGATAAATACATGTACTCTGATTCCGAGATCGGAGTGTCTACGTACCCGGTAACCGGGCACGAACGGTAGCCTCTGTGTCTACGTTATATTAACGGTAACCGGGCGTGTAGTCTTAATGTCACATACACGGTAACCGTAACCGGGCGGGTAGCCTCAATATCTACATACACGGTAACCGGCAACCGGGCGCCTTTCATTATCTACAAACACGGTAAGCGGGTATTTAGTTTCGTGGGGGAAGGGGAGGGGGGGGGGGCTTGAGCTAGGTGCACGGTAACTGCTTTGCTCCTTTCATGACGTTGACATTTATTTTTACTTTTTCACCGTGTAGTCTCAATGTCACACACATGGTAACCGTGCCCATAGCCTCAATATCTACGTACACGGTAACCGTGATATATATAATCGGTGATATAATATTTAATCTGTGATATATATATATATATATATATAATTATATCGCAGTACATCATTAGGACAGGTTTGCTTTGGTGAATAAAAAATGCTTCAGCTGATTTTTTTAAATGGAAATTGTTGGGGCAGATCTTATTTTATATATGGGAGTTCGTTCATTACCTGGAGACCAAAGAATAAAAAGGAACGCTCGCCGTATGTTTTGTAATTTTGTTTTGGAGTTTTTAGAATTAGATTATCAGAGGCTGATCTAAGGGCTCTAGGTGGATGATATAATTCCAGGAATGTTTTAAGATGAAAGGGTGCACTATCATTTATACTTTTAAAACAGAGAACGGCAGTTTTGTATTTGATCCTTTCTTTTATTGGCAGCCAGTGTCGTTCTTTCAGAATTGGTGTTACATGCCCTGATTTCTTTTGTTTCATTATCAATTTTGCTGCTTGATTTTGGAGTACTTGTAACTTTGACAGTTTTTCGGCTGTCAAACCGGACAAAATAGCATTACAGTAATCTAACTTTGATAAAATGAGTGTTGTTACAAGTGTCTTGGCTGCTGCTTTAGTTGAATAATTTCTTACACTGCCAATTTTCTTAAGCTGAAAGTAAATACTTTCGCTAAGATGGCTAATTTGGGAGTACATAAAAATATCATAATCCAACTGAACCCCTAGATTTTTAAGACCTCTTTTTGAACGAATGGTATGGAATGGTATGGTTATTAATATCAATATGTAGTTCTGGGATATTTTTTAAGGCTTTTGTATTTCCCTCAACATTATTTCCGTTTTGTAATCATTTAGTTTCAATTTATTGCTGGTCATCCATATTTTTAAATCTCTAGTACATTGTTCAGTAGAGTCGACTTAAAGTGGTATTTGATTGAAATCAATAGATTTATAAATTTGAGTGTCGTCAGCATAAAGATGGTAATTCATGCCATATTGTTTTAAAATATCAGCAATAGGTTGTGTATACATTGTAAACAAGACAGGTCCAAGAACAGACCCCTGAGGAACACCACATCTAAGCAAAACATTATCAGAACACGTGCTTCCAACTACAACTGCTTGAGTTCGATCTTTAAAATATGACTCAAACCATCACAGTACAGTACCCTTTATGCCAAAAGTAGTATTTAATCTCTCAAGTAAAATGTCATGATCAATGGTATCGAATGCAGCCGTAAGGTCCAAAAGAGTAAGAAGACACACCTTTTTTTTATCAATATATTTTTTAATATCAGTACAGACCCTAAGTAACGCTGTCTCGGTACTATGGTGTGCCTTATATGCTGACTGACAGACTTCGCTAAGATTATTGGCTTTAATATGATGTAACAGTCTATTAGAAACAACTTTTTCCAAAATTTTGGATAGGAACGAAAGTTTGAAACTGGTCTAAAATTTTTTAAGTCCTTTTCATCAAGTCCAGCTTTTTTCAAAAGGGGTCTTACATGTGCTGTCTTAAAGCAATTTGGTATTGTGCCTGTGAGGAGAGAATCATTTACAATTTGGGTGATATGTGGAAGAAGTTCATGCAAACATATTTTAAAAAGGCTGGTGGGCATAGGGTCTAAGGCGCAACTTTTTGATGGACTATCTAATATGATCTTTTTTTATTTCTTCTTCCGTTGCTGGAGTAAAATAATCGATGACTAGCCCTTAAACTGATTGTAATTTGGGGCAATTGTGCACATTTTATCGAGCTCTTGCCTGATGAAGGTGATTTTTTTTATTTTAAAAAGTCTGAAAAGCTACTACAAAGATCTCTATCGGTGCCAGGGGGTAATACAGTTCTGTTTTGGTTGCCAAGCAGTTCACTAGAAGCATCAAAAAGTTCCTTACAAGTTTTAACATTTTCAAATTTTGACAAAAAGAAAGTACGCTTGGCCTTGGTAATCATTTTACTAACAGAATTCTTCATAGTAATAAATATTCCCTTATGCACTTCATCAAGTCGTGTTTTTCTCCATTTTCTTTCCGTTTGTCTTTTTCCTTTTTTTGCAGCCTTTATTTCTAAATTAAACCACCTACCAACAGGTCAATGAGATAATTTTCGTTTTTTAACTGGAGCATGATCATCTAAAATATTCCTCATGATGGTATTGAGGGTTTCTATGTTAAAAGGGGAACTAATAACAAGAGCATCACGAATGTCACATTGAAACTAACTGGTGTAAATTTATATCGTTCAGATTCCCGGAATGAACTGTTTTTATTTCTTTCCTTGGTCTTTTGATGTTCAAGTCAACAATAAGAAGATAATGATCGGAAATGTCTTTGTCCAGAACGTTTATGCCTTTCACACAGTTCTTTTCAATAGGGGAGATAACCCAGTCTAGGATGTGCTGACTTTTATGTGTTGGTAGGCTACTTGGACGAGTTGTTTTAAATCATTTTCTGTCAGCAGGTTGCATATATTTTTAGTGACAGGGTTTTCAGAGCCAAAGTGAAAATTAAAATCGCCAGTTATAATGAACGGTGTACTTTTCATCTTCAGAGTTGAAATTAAATTTAGAAATTCCTCCATAAAAACTGATGGTTTGATATAATATGCTTTACTCGGTGGTGGCCTGTATATTCAGCTGATGGTAATGCTTTGGGACTGCAGCTGGAATGACAATAAAGCTGCCTCACATGAGTGACAGGGAATCTTTTTCACTGTAATTTGTGCTAAATTAGTTCTATAAACAAACGCTACTCCTCCTCCTCTACGCCCCACACGAGGGAAAGACTTAATTAAATAACCAACTGGACACCGTACTCCTGCAACCATGATTCTGTCATACATAAAATATCAAGGTTCATCTCAATAAAATTTAATCATTTAACTCGTCCGCTTTATTACGGCATGACCTGGTGTTAAGGCAAGCCACTCTGACATTTTGTGTTACTTCTTGCAAAAGTTTCGACAGTCGATTTTGACCAAATTATTAATGTTAATTCTGTTTTTCGGTCTGCTGCTGATGCACGAATTTTCTAAATCATAAACACTAAACACCACAGGGATTGTCCTTGTTTTCATCGTCCACCTCTTTTCTTTCTTCTCATTCTTTTCAACTTTACTGGTATAACACACAAACAAGAGCTGGGAGAAACACACATATTCACACACTTTTTCCCGAGCACAGAGTTGGAAACGACGCGGAGAACAGTTTTCACGAGACACTCTTTACACACACCACACTTACAATCACACACAGAAATACCTAAACACACAGAGAGAGAGAGGGGGAGAGAGTTGAGAAAGAGAGAGAGAAAGAGAGAGAGAGAGAGAGAGAGAGAGAGAGAGAGAGAGAGAGAGAGAGAGAGAAAGAGGGGGGGGAGGGAGAGAGAGAGACACACACACACACCCACACACACACACACACACACACACACACACACACACACACACACACACACACACACACACACACACACACACACACACCATGCATATACATGTGTGAATAGCCTCTATATATATTTAATACATAGCATGTTACACACACACACACAAATCACACAACATACACATTGGATAAAACGATATGAGGATAGCTTTATTGGTTGAGTTTGTCAGGAGTAGACTTGACTCTAGCTCGCCTGTGTATATAAACTATGTAAAAATGAATCTTGTTTTGAGCCTAGAACCTGAATATCGACTGTCATGATTCATAACGTATATATAGGCCAATATATAATAAACGTGAAAGACAAAAAATCAATGCTAAAACTCTAAGTACAGCAAAATAGCCCAAGTAGACCTATTCAGTGTGAGAGGTGTAAGAACTGTGGGAGGGCAAGATGCAGTGATACCGAAAATCTGCGAATCTTGTACAGAAAGCTAAAATATAGAGATCTAATTTACTGTCACCAATCCAATGAAACGCGAACACTTAGGCCGTTTTCACACAAGGCCTGCACCAACACACACTTTACTTAGCTGAGAGCTGTAGTAGTAATCAAAATTCTAAACATTAAACATATATATATAATATATATTTGCTTCTAGTTTCAGTTTTTTTGTCCTCTGGTGTTGCGTCCAGCCCTCCCCCTATCCCCGAATGCGTCTTTTAAAAATATTAATAATCTCCGACCATTCCTGAGTCCTGTACTTCGAAGCGCTCAGAGTGCGCGCAGGTTCATTGACCGGTCACGATGGCGAGTCCGACAAGACGCTTGTATAACTTTATTTTCTCTATGTTGCCCCCATAAGTGACGACACAGTGACAGATAGTGATTTATTTTCATGGCGACACCACGTTTGTAATACCGAACCTGCATGTTACAATAATTGTTGCGTTATCAGACAATTGACAAATTTCTGGGTGGTAACGAAAACAAAAGTAAAGGCTTACTGGACGCTCTGCTATGAAATTTAATGGGTATCATGCTGGACTATACAGCGGTTGACCCTAGTGCGCCCTCTTCGAAAAAGTGCGAAGTTTGCAAGCAGAGTTAGAATCTACCCTACTTGTGTGAAAAACAATAAAAGTGACACTCTTTTTGGCTGAGTGAACTATCTCTTGGACCTTCTGGTTACCATGTACGTAGATACCGAGACTATGTGCCCGGTTACTGTGTACGTAGACCCTGAGGCTACGCGCCCGGTTACCGTGTACGTAGACACTCCGTTCTGAGATTAGGAATCCCCATGGTGTAAGATGCCCAAATTAATGGACTAACGCTTTTCATTGTCTTTCAGCTCATTAAAATTTAGGAAGTGCCTATTTGCAACGCCGCGTTGCCATTAGCGCCAGTGCTAAATAAAACGCCGCGTTGCAATTAGCGCCAGTGCTAAATAAAACGCCGTGTCGCCGTGTGTAAAATATCAAGCTTAATCTGCACATATCGTTATCGGAAGTTCTGATGGCCGAAGTGACAGCGCGTCTGCGCTTGAAGTCAAACCATTATTTTTTTAGTGTGGGTTCGATCCCGGTCCTGGACGGTTTGGTTTTTTTCTTGGTTTTTTTCCTTTTTTTTTGGGGGGGGGGGGGGGGGGTTGTTGTTGTCCTCTTCTCGGCTGACCAACAAATTGTTCCCATAATTTTATATCTTGTTGCTTTGCAGGTTTTTTTTATGTAGTGATGAAGCATGCACATTCTGGTTTTGTCCCCAAGAGGAGCTCTGTACAAAGTAGGCCTTAGTATAGCCTATACTATTCCTTTTACCAATTTAGGCCTGGTTAAAGTTCAGTAGTGGCTTTCCTTGGTCTGTGGGTCTAATTTTTTTTTTTTTTTTTATTTTAGGCTCAGGAGAAGGAAAAAAAAAAACCTTCCGGGACCGGGATTCGATGCCACGCTTGGAAGCACTGAACATTAGACTTAGAGAACGTAGAGAGTAGACAGCTTGTATACGTTCTCTAGGCCTAACATAAAGTTCGAGTTGCACCGTCTTGTTATTGTTATACAAGCGTCTTTCGACTTGCTCAAAATCTAACTCAAATGATTATGATTATGAGAGATGAACAAAATGTCTACTTTTGTGAAAACAATGTCAGAAACAATTGTTAGATCTAATCTAGATCTAGATTTTCTAGATCTAGATCTACCAATGTTGATCGAAATAAGACAACGTCATAAAAAAAGGAGTAAAATCCTAGGAGGTTTATAAAAAAACTGAGAAAGCTTCCACAATTCAGGCAAAACTAAAATATTATCATCATGTAGAAACGATGGCTACTACATCTAGATTCTAGTACTGGCGTTTCAAATAGCACGGTAGCTATTCAGAACGCGGCGTTGCAAATAGCGCTTGCCTAAAATTTAACGCAGTGGCTATTTTTACGGCAAGCCGTAAAGATAGCCTCCCAGGCTATTTTTACGGCGAGCCGTAAAGATAGCCTCCCAGTGAGTCCCAGGCTATTTTTACGGCGATCCTCGAAAAGCGACCCAACGTCCGCCTCTCATGTACGCGACTTGCCTCAATGTATTAGATCTAGAATCTAGGCCTATAGGGGCCGTTCAAAATATAAACTTACACCTCAGAGGGGAAAGGGTGTCTTTGGTTTCTGTAAGAAAAGTGTAAGATTGGGTGGGGAGGTTAACCAAATACATGTATGACACTTCTGTGAGATGAACGTTTTGCTCATGACTGGGAAGAAAAGGTAAAAGAAAAAGTAACAAGACCCAGACCTGCATGATCACTGCAGATCCCCGTTGTTGTTGTTTTCGTTGGGGGTTTTTTTTGGAGAGGGGGGGTGGGGGGGGGGTTTACACATAATTTTGAAATTATGATGAAAATTCTGTAGGTGGATATCTAATTTCTTATTGTTTCTTTGTAACTTTGCAACTGTTTTGTTGATCTTTTAATGTCTTGATGTCTTTTATTTGTAAGGCACGTACCTATTGCATTGACAAGAGTCTCAATTATGTCTTCCACATATATATATAATGTGTTCTTTCCAGTTCATATGATTTGATTAAATTGTAATTGTATTAACTGAAATGATTTTTTTTTTACAAGCTGGTAAAAAAAAGCCACGTATAGTACAGGTATCTTTAAAATAATAATGGAAGTTGAAGATCGGAAAAAGTACTAATATTAATATTAAATTGGTGTGGGTGGGGGTTGGAGGCAAATCTGAGAAAAGTGTAATTTGGTTTTTTTTAAACGAAGTGACTATTTCTCCGAACGTTCGGAGAAATAGTGCCGATCTTTATTTCTCCGAACGGTTTCCGGCTTCCGGTCTCGTGAATTTTTGCCTAGCCTGTTTATTGCGAGAGTTCAGCGCCAACTTTCATTCTGCCTCTGGTCTGGGAACGAACACCGCATGGCATGGCAAGCCCGCCTACAGACAACCTTCAGTAACACCCACCACATACCCACCACCATCATGCACATGTACACACACAAACTTATACACACACTAACTAAACATGATTAGTGGGCAACTTTTGAACGTATGACGAGCTGAGCTGTGGATGGAGAGACAGTGTGAGTGACTGAGCAGGTGAAAGGAAGAATGTACGAGTGTATCACAGGCGACAGCAACTACAACTACAAGGCGACGACACCGACCCCCCTGGCCTGGTCCACAGCGCACGAACGAAAGGAATGCGGCTACGGCAGGTTTTTGCTAATATTATTGTCCATGGTTCGCAGGGTGCAAGGGAATGAGTGAGATTTTCTTTGTGTGTGCCTGGAGTGAGGGGGTGGGGTGTGAAAGTCATGCGGATGGGGATGAGCCGCGGGAGAGAACACGGGAATTGAATGAATGAGTGAAAGAGAGGAACGACTCATGAGCCCTGGAGTGAATGGATCCTGTGTTTCTATTTTTGTATACTTTGAACTGAATAAAGGCTGAAATAAAGCCCGAAAAAACAAACATACACACGCTCCTCACTCTCCACTTACACACTTACTACCACACACAGACACATGCACACACACACACACACACACACACACACACACACACACACACACACACACACACACACACAGGAGCAAATTTTTAGGTCTATATATATTTCAGTTTTCAAGAGCTAGTCTAGAGATTTTTAGATGAGTGTAAAAACGTGAAAAAGAAAGGTTTCACGACCGAAAGAAATCAAAATTAGAACAGCCCATAAACAACCACAAAAATTAACAAATAAGGGCGTGTGTCCACCTGTCCGAAGAAGATTGGCTGTTTTAACCCTAAATGTGTGCAATTTTAAAACAAAGTAATGATATTACATGTAAATTATGGAATCACACACATTAAGGGGCCTGCCAGAGTCAGTACACGTAGATCTAATCGGGTTTGGTGGAACGAACGCTCTAACATAACACATTTAAATCTGTATACATGTATATGTATTTAGAATCTAATGAAAGTAGGAACATAAAATTAAATGATGTTACACTATACAACATCCGCACCCCCCCCCCCCCCCCCCTCCCACCCTTTTTCCCCAACAAAAAAAAACTGATAAAAAAAACAACACATCAGAACAATAACAAGAAAGAAAAAAATACACACTAACAAAATAAAACACCACAAAGAGGGAAAAATAAAAGTAACTGTAACGTATTCAACAAATCAACGTGGTGACAACAAGTGAGAAAGACAAAGTGAAGCTAAGTGAACTTTCTTTCAAAAGTAAAGAGGTTCGGTTTCTTTCATTTTTAAAAATTTTTAATTTGACTTTTATTCCCCGATTCGGGGACCAAAAAATGCCCAAAAATCGAGCCACAATTGATTGGTCGCAGCCGCAACAAATGCAGATGCTAGTTCTATGTGTCGTTATCAATAACCCTCCGTAGATCTAGATCTAGATCTAGACAGCACCCGAGTGAACACAACACATTCATTAGGTTTAAGAGCAGCACCCTTCATAGGCAACACGTCATATATAATATGTAGCGAAAAACTGCTTGGAACTGTAGCATTTCTTTATACAAATATTTACTGCGGACATTTTTTGGACCGATTGAACCATATTGTATACAAAGAATCTTTGGTAGGCCTATACTATAATTATAGATCTATATAATATCCGAAATTTGCGGGAAAGGATGTGATTTCAGAGTGTTCGGAGAAATAGTGCCCAGCTTTACTTTCCCGAACGTTCGGAGAAATAGTGCCCAGCTTTATTTTCCCGAACGTTCGGAGAAATAGTGCCTAGCTTTATTTTCCCGAAAGTTCGGAGAAATAGTGCCGGCCTTTTTTAAAAGTCCCCAAAAGTGTAAGATTATACAATGTATTTGAACAGCCCCATAGGTTTTTCCATTTCCTCATCATCAACATCATTCTATTCTCTTCTTCATCTTCCTTCTCCCTTCCTCCACCACCACCTCTTCCTTCTTCTCCCCACCATCATCATTCACCCTCTCTTTATCATCACCACCACCATCAACTTCTCGTCATAATCATTACCATCATCATTGCCACTGCCAGCATCATCATCTCATTCGCCGACATCACTACATGTACCACACCCGCAAGAAGAGCGGCCATTTTGGAGTTAACACTTTTCGCCTTGGGAATGCCATTAAAATGTTCCTCCTTCCTTTGCATTGATGAGCAGATTTTTGAAATAGGTGTCACTAACATAATTTGGAACACCGCATTACTCATAAATTCTGAACTTCAGAAGGACAAAAATCCTTACTTTTATATTAATAATATGAACCACCTTCTCCTTTTAAAAAAATATTCAATTCAATAAGATTAAGATTAGTAGGCCTACTATTATGAACAGTATTACTAGATTAGATCTAGACCTAGATCTAGATCTAGATTATAGATCTAGATCTAGATCTAGAATCTAGATCTACTAACTACTAATCATAGAATAAATGAATGCTAGAGTTAACAATGGCCTTTAAAAAAAAAGAAGACATACAGTGATAAGAACAATCTTCCTCTTGCACTCGGATTGAGACTTGATGAACGAATCCATCTGAGCCTTCTTTTCATCAAAAGATTCGGGAGGTACAACATCTTCGAAGAACTGTGTGAAGTCATTTGTTGTGGGTATGGGGGTCGCCATCTTGCACCGGATGTTTGAAGACACACACAGAATTTGATCTTTTTATTTAAAGAGTAGTGTGAAACAATGACCTCGTCATTTTGAAGATAAAGAATAAAGGGGAAAAACTGCTAGTCTTGTGGACAAATCCGGATGTAGTAGACGTGAAAGACGCCAGAAAAGCCTTTAATGTGCTATTATTGTTCATATAATAATATGCAAGGGATTATGAATTTTCGAAACTTGTCCAGGAGATCCCTTTACTAAAAACAGCCTCCAAGAAGGATTATTAGGCGTATAATTTTTGTTCTAATTTAGTTGGTGTCTCATTAGTCAAGCCAAGCCAAAGTTGTATTCCCTCCTCCCAACACACACAAACCCCCCCACACACACACACACACGCACGCGCGCGCACGCACGCACGCACAAACAACAAAAAATCAAAAATAAACTTTCATTTTCTTGTAAAATATATGGATATATTAGCCTGCCTTTTTAAAATCAAAAGCTTTATTTCTGATCTAAGTCGATATGCACTACAAATATCAATATTATATGCCCTGGATCTGTTGATTGATTTATAGTTAACTCTTCCCTCAAGCTCCATTTAATTATATATATATATATATATATATATATATATTATATATAATATATATATATATATATATATATATATATATATATATATATATATATATATATATATATATATATATATATATATAGCCGACCCAGTAAAAACAGTCAGTTACAGAAACAATTAATATAGTTAGCCCAGGACGGAGAAAGGTGGAAAATGTCTGTCCGTGGCCTATACCCTGGTGCAGGGTGAGAAAGGAAATGCTATATTTTTTAACCTGCTTATCACAGTTAAACAGGCCTAGAGTTTGCTAAAATGCCAGTACAGAAAGCTGTTTAGCAAAGTTTAAAGACTAAAAAGTAGCTGATAGAAGGAAAATATCAGTGTTTTTTTAACAACTGTTTTTCTCTGAAACGTAGGCCTCCGGTACTTTTCTGTACATTAAAAGTGTTACGACTTACTACAATGATACAATATATTGAAAGAATCTAGAGATCTTTGCGCGCTCATTTATGACCTTATGCAGTTTCGAGCACCTTAAAACACTTACCCCCCTCTTTATTTGGTAATACGTCTTTTACAGTCCATTCAACTTGAAGATGCACTTCTAGGCTGTTGAGTTTTTTAGCTTAGTTTTAGTAGCGTTTTACCGCGCTCGCAACTGCATATAAGGTCATTATATTATATGAGCGCCAAGAGGTGGATGTCAACAGAGAAATCCTTTCAGGGAATCAGACTTCCTCTGCTCACCTCTCTAGCTTCAACAGCACAGAGTATCTTCTTTGACTATCTAGGCCCAGAAATAGCAGGTCACAAGAGTGTGACAAACAATCAAAAGAAGAAGAGGATATATATGACGATATGGTAAGGTTAGGAAAGAAAAAGCAGCAGTTCCCTGTTGTAGTTCAGGCACAGTTTTGAGCATGACATTAATTGTTGGATCAGCCCATTTACAAATCGTACTGTGAATTTGAACGAGAAATCATGTTCCTCCCTTTGGAAATGGCGTAAGACATTTCAGTCAGTGGAACCGCCCTCGGGGGGGGGGACTTCAAGGCTGAGATAATGGACACATGTAAGAGATCAAAAAACAAATCACGGGAAAAAAACAGCAAAGGACCCAAAGAGTATAAGACTAATTAGAGTCCCCATCTTTTCAATAATTCATTGTTGTAAAAATAACTGCTATTCCAGATCTAGATTTAGATTATTATATGGTCTTCCTGGAAAGTCTACGAGAAATTTAGAGGCGAAAATTCCAAAAGCAATATTTTTTTGTAAAAATTTTTTTTTTCTCCGTAGGATAATGTTTTAGAGAAAATAACAGAGATGGCCTGAACAACTGGCAAACAACACAATCAGAAAAGCTGAGTTGATCACAGACAACATAATATGATTGTCAGTGTCTGCTACAGACCTCATGACACCTGAAGAAGGAGATGTAATTAGAGAAAAAGAAATACAATATGTAGGCCTAGATCTAGGCCTAAGTTAAAAAACCCAGCACAAGCAAGTGTGCCAAATTGCCCAGTTTGGCACCATTTCTGGATTCTCCAATCCACAGAAGTGAACAATCTAGCTTACTACTACTATACCAATTTATGGTGTCAAAAGGTTAAGTTGTGGTAACAGGTTAAAGTGAAAGTCCTAGTTATTAGACTAGATTCTTGATCTTCCAGTTAAGCCCTTAAGGTTAAGCCTAAAGAACAGGTTCTGACCCAAGATTTCTCGTGAGGCAAGGTAACAACAAAGCATGCCACAGAGGCACAATTATAGGCCCCAGCCTAATGTCAAAAGGTTAAGTTGTGGTAATCGTAAAGTTAAAGGTTCTGAGTTCTGACCCAAGGTTTTTGGAAGGCAAGGTAACGAAGCATCACCATGTTACTCGTCTAGGCCTAGCAAAAAAATCTAGAATCTAGATTCTAGTCTAGATATAGATTCTAGATCTATTAGATTTCTCTACCCTCTGAACACATTCTAGATCTAAATCTAGATCTAGATCTAGATCTAGATATCTAGATCTATCATCCGTGCAAAATGTTAGCAGACCACTCTGCTCGCACACATGATTCGTTTCACTTTTCTGATCAAATCAAACCTCTAGGCCTACCGTAGTGCCGTAGTTTAGTACAATGATTGTATTATTTGACCATGTGTTTGTCAGTGTGCTCGTGTGTGCATGCGTTTTCCATTGCAGTTTCTGTCTGTCCTGTCTTCCTTTTCTCCAGCCATTATTGACCATCAGTTTGTTTGTGTTGATGTGCGCTTTTCTTTACTTTGTAGATCTCTAGATCTAGAATCTAGAATCTAGGTCTAGATCTATATCTAGATAGATCTAGATCTAGATTCTAGTTAGTTTAAACTTCAGTTGTAAAGTAAAGACAAAGTCTGTGACAAGTTCTCCAAATATTTGTGTTGGTTTGATTCCAGAGTTATGTAATCTAGAATCTAGATCAGATGTAGATCTAGATTCTAGTATGTAGATTCTAGATCTAGACTAGATCTAGATTCTAGATCTAGAGTTTTATGCAGTGGAACTCGGATTCAACGAGGTCGCCGGGCCTGACCTAAAATCTCGTTGAATCCGAGTGTTCGTTATGTTATAGCAAACACGAGGTAGGTTTTTTGTAGATAATTACAGGCACTGAGCAAGTAATGTATAAAGAGAAGTCACAAGTAGTAAGTAGTGCCTGAAATGCCTGATATTATGAGCTGTGTAAAAAAACAACCACCAGGTTCGTTCAAATGCACACGCCTGTGTCATCTCGATTGTTTACCAAAAAGCTGTGTTGTTGTGAAGAGCGCCTAGCATACAGCAACTTTTGATTCCATAGACAAGCGCACAATTCATTACGTAGTTGTACGTGAAGACTAGCTTATCATCATTGTAATAACATTTGATCAGTTGCCGGGAGTAAAAAAGACTGTGACGCGTTTGTAACTTCGACGTTCAACGCCCGGAACGCTGGTGCCCCCCCGACACGCATAGACAGCCGCATGTGTGCAGGCCGTCCATCTGACCCTGACACACGCTAGAGTAAATATGTGCACGTGCCAACAATGAATGTGTTGGTACGAAAAAAGGCCGCTGATTGGTTGCATGCAGTCGTTTAAGTGAATAATGGTTCACGATGCAGGTGCAATGGATGGTTTCCAGGAATAGATAAAGTTCGTTCTGGGAGAAAAATGAGCGAAGCCACGTCTGCAGGGACTGTTCACCCTGGAAGCGACCTCGTTGAATCCGAGCTCACTGATTTAAGTGCTCGTTGAATCCAGGTTATTTTTATTGATTTTAAAGAAGAAAAAAAACGGGATTCTATCTCATCTCGTTGAATCAGAGTTCCACTGTACTAGATCTAATGAATGAAATAAAATTTCCCTTTAATTGATCCTCAAGGGGACATTTAGTTTACAATGATAAAAACTTATTAAAAGACATTTTAATGAATGGGTATATATAAGGCCTACAGTAGGCCAACTTAATATCTAACATATCTATATACAAATTTAATAGATCACACCATTGCTGGTTGCCTCTGTGCATGCAGTGCCCTGTTGATAAGAAGGATTGTCGCGTGACCTTCCGTCTAAATCCTGTGTCACTGACACTTCAGATCGCTGCCTCAGAATTACATGCAGTTCAAGAGATCTGACATTTTTAGCCGTTTTGAGTTAATTATACTAGATCTAGAGAATCTAAAAATCTAGATCTAGACTAGGATCGCCATGAGGTCAGACACCGAAATGTTCAATCTGCTCTATCAAAATCTTTAAAATATTTGAAGTCATATCAAGATACATTATCAAAGAATTGCATTTGAAAAAGCTGAACATAATGTTTCTAGATCTAGAAAGAAAAAAACTTTAGGATTTTATTTTCTTTCATTTTACCGCTATTTTTTAAATCAATATTCAATTTAAGCGGACTGTATACTCGCCTAAGCTTTTTTCTTAAATTCTCTCATTTTTAGTTTGATAACGTGTTGAATCCACCAAGCACCAGGCTGATTAAGGGGTAAGAAAAGATATATTGATGGCAAAGATATCAGAGCAAATTACTACAGGCTGCAGAAGGCAGCATCAATTAAAGAAGGTTGTGACTTGCTTGCAAACACAAACAAAAATCTCTCAAAAACTGGGAAGTTAATTAAAGAGAATAACAATAAGATATAGCCCTGGGCTTAAATGCTATGAGAACATCAAATCAAAATCAACTGGCGAACAAGAGACATAGAGAATTGAACAAGTACATCTATAGGGACGACCTTCACTGATGATGGCAGAAGTGAAAATAAAAAGGAAATGAATAAAGAACATCAAATGCAAAAGCAAGATTCAGCCATAATATGCACGCAATCGTTTACTTCCAGGCAGTAATAAATGGCTTTCTTTAAGGAAAAAATTGTTGGAGTGCTAAAACAAAGAATGTTGACAACAAAATATCAGCTGTATTTGAGATGAAAGGCAAGATTGCCAGAATTAGCTGGAAAGCATAAAGACGAACAAGGAAGTGTATTTGTGTCAAATTTTCCACAGAAGACAAAACCATATGAAAAGTAAAAAACTCAATACTTTAGTCATGATATAAAACGCCACCAGGCCATTCATTGTGAATGAAATACTGGAAGGCAAGATATGGGGGTTTAGGGCTTTAGAAGCGTGGACAGTGAACAATGTGGACCGATAACATCTTGGCATGGATTGGGTCAATGTGAGCTTGTCTGATGAAACCAGGAATATGTGGCTAAACCTCGAATCGAGATATCAGCAAAAATAGTCAGTGTGGTCAGTTCTAGTCGATTTTGAGTTATTGAGGTGATACCCTCCCGACCATTTCAGAAAAAAAAGAAAATGTTGAAAAGCTGTTTCTTGTAAAAACCATTTTACAACATATTTTCTCAATACTTTTTTTTCATGTACATTCAGATATTAAAAAGTAATATTGACATGCTGCTACTTTGAAAACGTTTTTCTCAGTTCTAATTTTTCCACATTTTGTTATTTCATATTGCACTAGATTCTATTTCATATTCTAGAAAAGATAATTGCAAAATTTAAAGTGCATGATAATTAGGAAGATCCCAGCATTCAGAAAAGCACAAAAACTTCAAATGATCGTGAGGCAACATCTGATTTCCTCAGACCAACTCACAAATATGCCAGAATGTATGAGTGAAGCTCTATTGTAAGCAATGGCGGGTCATTACACATCTACCTCTGTAGCTCTGGGCCAGAGATGACACCTCCAGGTACCCATAGTGTTACGTTGTCAAAATGCAAAACTGTAAAAACTAGATCACATTGCTACACAATTTAATTTTTTGTAAGCTCTAAGAAATAAATTATGCAGTTCTGATTCCAACAAAAAGAAAAGGGAACGGGAATGGTGAAGTTTTTCTCATTCTTTCACAACCTTTTTTTCCCCCTCTCAATGCCGCAATGAAGGAAGACTAAGATGAAGAAAAAGTTATTGTGTTTTAGAGGATGTCATTTTTTATCGTTCTGACTTTTGAATCTCCCCCCCCCCCCGACCACCCTCCGAAACATACACACTCACAGACAAACCCACGCTCTCAAGCATACACACGACAAACTTTCCTTAACCATATCCGTACGCCCTGGGGTCATTTTGTACCCCCGAGGTTGTATTCTCCACATTTTAGAATACTTCTAGTGCAAAGATCTCTTCGAAACTTTCAGTATTTCTCAAAAAAACATTTTGACAGACTACTATGCAAAGCTTACGGATCAGATTAACGAGTAAATTTCCTCTTTGGAAAGTGGTTGCTCAGAGTATGGATACAATTGTAAAACACAACGTACGGATAGGGTTAATCAAAGAAGAATGAGATTGAGGAAAGCATTGTGCTTATTTAGACTTGTTATTTTCTGTCATTCTGACATGTGACTGTAGGTGTTTGTGGGTGATCTGGTGTAGTTTGCTCCCATCTATCATCCTTATCTCTTCTCCGTCTTTTCTTTGTATGTTTTTCTCTGGTAGCACCTCTAATCCTCTACTTTTATATGACCTAACAGTGTTGCAAATGCTGTAAAACTCTAATTAATACTAAACTAAGTCGTGATTTCCTCTCTCCCTGGCACTTCTATTTGTAGTTTGTCATCAGTTGGCGCTAGAGAAGGTCTACTATTGTGACAGCGACTGGGAACTTTCTGCCTGTATAGGATCTGTCTAACCATGTTCCAGAGGTAAGAGATTGTACGTGGGACAGAAGAACTGAAGTACAAAGAGAAGGAACAAAAAGCAAAGAAGGAGAAACAAAAAGCAAAGAAGAAGAAACAAAAATGAGTAGAAGGGAAAGGAGAAGGAGAGGAAAAAAGAAAGAAGAAAGAAAAGGAGAAAAGAAGATAATCAAGGAGAAAATTAAGAAAGGGAAAAAGAAGGAAGGAACAGAAGGAGAAGAAGAAAGAAAAAGGAGGAGAAGGAAACGAGTCAGGAGAAGGAAAAGAAGAATAAGCAAGAGATGGAGAATTAAAGGCTGAAAAAGAAAAAGAAGACGAAAAGAAGCAAAAGAATAAGACAAGAAGGAGGAAAAGGAGAACTATAATTGTGAGGCAGTGTGGTGAAATCAGGCGTTCATCAAAATAATGATAATGAAGAAACTGGATTTTTCCACAGGTTTGGGAATTTTTCTCGAATTTTTGTTTTTTAGCTCATCATCTTCCTCCATGTCCATTAAAGAACACATTTCTGTGTGGATTGTGCTGAAAAAGGGCAATTAAATGCATTCAAAGTGTAAATTTTCTGTTTCCACAGGCTCTTAAGCTAAGGAAATAACTAAACTTTAGAGGCCATTTTCTTGCTTATTCTACCCTTGAGACCAGGCGACGCCCATCTATTTAATCGCAAATATCTCGATTTGTATTCAAGATAAATGGATATTTTTTTTCGTCGGGAGTAAGACAAATGAATTTGCTTTATGGAGATACCAATAACTCCACATGCCCAAAAAATGACAAGCGCCTGATTCTACCGTGTCATGACACAATTGTGCTTTTGTCTCTTGTGTTGTGTCCTAGAGTATCCACTTTTACGAGATTTAAATGGGTGGTTGAAATTCTTTTCTTCTGTTGTTTCTGTGTGTGTGTGGGTGGTTTGCGGGTGCCACTTGTAGGCTGTATTACTCCTTTTTTTTTCCTATGTTGTTTCTGTTTGTTGTTTAGTAATCTGATAATCATAATATAACTTTGGGTGTTCCTGATTGTATTTTGAAAAACAAAAACTTCTCTGTTCTCAAACAAACAGACAAACAGCTGGCAGCATAAACAATTAGTTACCCCATGGGGCAGTGCCACTGACTGAAGTGTCTTTAGGCCATTCCCAAAGGGGGGACATTTCTCGTTCTAGTGCAAAGTAGAATTGTAAATGGGCTGATCTAACAATGTCATGCTCATAAATGTGCCTGAACTACAACAGGAAACTGCTGCTTTTTCTTTCCTAATCCTTACTATCGTCAATTCCTCTACTTCTTTTGTATGTTTGTCACACTCTTGTGACCTGCTTTTTCGGGGTGCTTTGATAGTCGAAGCAGACTTTGTGCTGTTGAAGCTAGAGAGGTGAGCAGAGTAAGTCTGATTCCCTGTAAGGACTTCTCTGTTGACATCCACCCCTTGGTGCTCATATGACCTTATGCAGTTGCAAGCGCTGTAAAACCTCTACTAAAACTTTAAAAAACAATTAGTTTTCTTATCTCCATCCGCAGACCGTGCCTGAGACTGCGTGTTCTCCTACAACATATTGTAAGTTGTAGTTTTTATTGCTCTCTTCTCTTAACATGACTACCTTCTTTTTTGTCTTGGCGTCTGTTATGTTGCAATGGTAACCACTTCATACTTCAAGTAAAAAAAGGTAGGTAGCTGGGGGGTGCTCCATTGTGGTTTGTTCCTTCTTTCCTATGAAAGATCTCTCCACTATCTCTCATCCTCCTTTTTGTTGTATGTTACTCTCCAGTAATGCCTCTAATCATCTTCGACATTTGTGCAATAGACGTAATTGTGTTATAAATGCCATAAAACTTGTACGAAAAATAAGCTTTAGACAAAAAAAGAAAAAAATGTTCGACTGCCCTCCCACTTTTTCTCTGCTTTTGATGGTCGATGTTTGGTTAACGTGGTGACCACATACAAACCAAGAGCTCAACAAACAACAAAACAAAAATGCCTAACCCTTGACCTTCATACTTCTTTGCAAATGTTGGTTTGGCTTCCATGGTAACTGTACACTTATATAACCAAGAAAATATCTGATAACCCTCTCATTTCATTGCGGATGTTTGTTTGGTCACTATGGTAACTGTGTATGTATATAACTTTTTAAAATTTCTGACTAACTTTTTACTTCTTTGGGAATGTTTGTGTTGTTACCATGGTAACTGTGTACTTATCATCATCATCTAATGCCAGATCTGTGACAGACATTGGCGATCATGGTTCTCCATTCATTTCTTTGTTCGGGGATGCTCTTAAAAAAGCGACGTTTCCTTGATCTGTCCCCGTTACCCATTTGTTTAGGTTCTCTAAGTAGGTTGCTCTGGGCCTACCCCTGCCTCATTTGCCTTCAATTTTGCCAGTGAGAGCTCCGCTTTATTTCTGTGGAACATTTGGCATCAGATGTTATCATAGATCTATATCCTAGATATTTAAACTGTTGGACTTGTTCGATTTTTTCACCTTTGCTAATGAGATTACAACTAGGATTTACTGCTTTTTTTATATTACCATGCATTCTGTTTTCTTTACATTCAACACTAATCCTTTACATTCACTTTCTGTTGCAACAGTATCTAGAAGCAATTGAAGGTCCTTTTGTGTACTTATATTACTGTGAAAAAGTCTGATTAACCTTCTAACTTCTTTGCGGATGTTTATAGAGCAGTTAGGTTCTTCATTGTATGTAGAAAACACAAATTCGATTCACTCGTGTGGAGAATTTTTATAGAGTATATCTCTATCTTTCTGCTATCCCTCTCAACTCGGGCTGGCCATGAAAGGCAGAGTGGAAGCATCCTGTCTCTTCGTGAATATGTGTATGGATTTTACGCCGCTATCAACACAATTAAGTTATTTAAGAGGCAGGACCTCTTTAATGTCCATCGCTGATAGGACCAAGTCATATGGGTTGAGCAGCTTGAAAACTCCACCAAGCAACCCAAGTTCAGGAACGCCTAGTCAGGGATTCGAACCAGGGCCATCTGCTCCTTAGATCAGCATAATTCCAACTGAACTAACACTAACAGAGCGCCCTCCCAACTCCTAAATGATCACCATTGTGCAGAGACAGGGGTAAAACATTTACAGTTACAATTACAGTCCAACACTCAGATCGAGAGTTATCGCTGGACTACACTGACTTAAAGCAGAGATAATAAATGCATCAGGTTACGAACGGGCTCATATTTCAATCAATAAATAACCATTTAATTGTCTCAGTAGATTATGCAGACCGCAACAGTTTGTCAGTGGTATTGATCAATGTGCTGTTACTATATATATCACCACTGGCAAACTACTCAAATGTTCAAAGCCCAGAAGGCAAAAGTTTTCAGAAGAGAGGAAAAACTGTTTCATTTCTCTATCAGTTGTGTACTACTTTATGTTTCTGGTCCTGCTTTTTTCAACATTAAGAATTTGAATTTTGACAAAATATTTCTTTTGCACATACAAACAATGCCACATATTTAAAAAATACAATGTTTGAAATATTGGGCTTAGTACATATCTATACAGCTGGACAATGATTTTACAGTTGTGCCCGCTCTTCTATGTTGCCCCGTGGAACTTTCCTGTAGTTCAGTGGGCACACCTCATGCGCTGAGCCTTCTGCTGGATAGTGTGTTCTGTTGTGGGTGCAATGTTTAATATGTTATGTAGTGAACGATACATGCTTTCATAATTATGCTGTGAATATTGTATCTGATGTCATTAATGCTGATTTTGTGTGATTGTTGTAAAAGAGTTATCGCTTGTGATAGTTATATGTAGGGGTGAACTCTTATTAATTGTTTTGTTATCTGTTTGCCTGTTTGAATTTCTTCTTCTTCTTCTCCTCCTCCTCCTCCGCCTCCTCCTCCTCCTCCGCCTCCTCCTCCTCCTCCTCCTCCTCCTCCCCTCCTCCTCCTCCTCCTCCTCCTCCTCCTCCTCTCTCTCTCTCTCTCTCTCTCTCTCTCTCTCTCTCTCTCTCTCTCTCTCTCTCTCTCTCTCTCTCTCTCTCTCTTGCTATATATCTATCTATTTCTTTCACTCTCTCCCCCCCCCCCCACTTTTTCTGTCTGTCTGTCTGTCTGTCTGTCTGTCTGTCTGTCTCTCTGTCTGTCTGTCTGTCTGTCTGTCTGTCTCTCTGTCTGTCTGTCTGTCTGTCTCTGTTTCTCTCTCTCACTCTCTCTCTCTCCCTCTCCCCCCCTCTCTCTCTTCCTCTCTCTCTTTCTTTCTCTCTCTCTCTGTCTCTCTCTCTCTCTCTCTCTCTCTCTCTCTCTCTCTCTCTCTCTCTCTCTGTGTATGTGTGACAGAGTTATGACACACACAGACTTGATTGTAACTCACGAGTCTGACACATAACACATACAGACTTGATTTTAATGCATGATTATAATACAGGTCTGACACATGTATAGACTGTATTCTGACATAGTTGTGACACATGTACAGACTGTATTCTGACATAATTATGGCACATGTACAGACTGTATTCTGACACAGTTGTGGCACATGTACAAACTGTATTCTGACAAGGTTGTGACTCAGATATGACACAGTTATGACATTCATACAGACTGCATTTTCTCCCCTTTCCCGCAGCGGGCAGCCCAAATGTCCAGCCAGGCGGAGGAAGAAATCTTGTTCCAGGCCAGGAACCATGTTGGTGTGGTCACTATGAACCGACCCAAGGCCCTAAACGCCCTCAACCTCTCCATGGTCAGGAAAATGTACAGCAAGATGCTGGTGAGGACAAATATGTGGCCTTGGCGCTCATATGACCTTATGCAGTTGTGAGCGGCGTAACACCTCTACTAAAACTAAAATATGTGGCCAGCTGCCTTTTTGGTCCTACTTATATAAAACAATCTAGGATCCCATTCTGGAACTGTGTCTGTGGTGAAGCGGTTAGTCTCTTTGTTGTTGCATGCAGGAGACCTTACTTTGATTCTCAAGTGGGGGAAAATTTTAATTGAGTACCTGTGTCTTTCTGCTGGGATGTCTCCCTCTCAACCCTCCTCCTAAATGATCTATATCATTGATTCGATGGAGTCATCAAAGAACCTACATTAAAAAAATATGTGACATTCTATGGGTTGTTGGGGGCATGTCACTTGTCGATCCTACTTGCTTTCTCTCTGTCTGTTGCTTCTGTCTGTGTGTTTGGTGTGGAGGGTGTCACTGGTCGGTCCTACTTCATTATTCTCCCTTTGTAGTTTCTGTCTGTGTGTTTGGTGTGGAGGGTGTCACTGGTAGGTCCTACTTCATTATTCTCCCTTTGTTGTTTCAGTCTGTGTGGGTGATTGGAGGGTGTAACTGATAGGTCTTACTTATTTTTGTCTCCATATGGAGTTTCTGTCTCTGTGGGTGGTTGGAGGGTGCCAGTGGTAGATCCAATTTGTTTTCTCTCCCTCTTGTGTTTCTGTTTGTTCTGTCTTACTTTTCTCGTGCCCTAAATGACCGGTTATTATGTCCATGTTTTTTTGTGCAAACACACAGACAAATAAACATAGTGGGTAGTTGGTTGGTGCTCTGGTATGGTTCTGGCTTGGTTTTCATCTTCTTTCTCATCAGACATTTATCGTTTTTATCTGACCATCTTTTTTTTTGTATGCCAATGTCTAGTAACACCTCTAATCTTTGGCATTTATATGACCTTTTTGTGTTGCAAATGCTCTAAAACTTTATCTAAAGTCTGAAATATAAACACACAACTAAACACACAGACAGCTAAACACTAACAAAGTCACAGACAAATTAACACACGACTAGACACTCATACAAATAAACACAAACAAACTCACAGACAAATTGACACTCAGCCAAACACACATTACACTAGCAAACTGACTGTTTGTCCCCAGGCATGGGAGACAGACCCGAACATCGCACTGGTGGTGATCCGAGGGGCAGGAGGGAAGGCCTTTTGTGCTGGTGGGGACATCAGAGGTAGGCTGGTTGTTTTGGTTGTTGTTGTTGTAGTTGTTGTTCTTGTTGTTGTGTGTGTGTGGTAGCCTATCCGTTCGAAATGTTTGGAGCCCCGAAGAGCGTGCTCTTCGCCTCCCTGTCTTGTTGTTGTTGTTCTTGTTGTTGTTTGTAATGTTAGTTTTTGTTGTTGTGGTTTTTATTTGTTTTTTCTTTTGGTGTCGTTATTGTTATTTACATTGCTGTTAGTGGGGGGTTTTTTTGTTTATGTTGTTGTTAGGATTTGTTGTTATTGTTGTTGTTACTTTTTTATTTATGTTGTGATAGTAGTATGTAGGAGTGAACTCTTATTAATTAATGTTTTGTTGTCTTTTTGCCTGTCTAAATGTTTTTCTTTTCTTCTTCTTCTTCTTCTTTTATTTATGTTGTTGTTGTTGATGTTTGTTTTGTTTATGTTATTGTTGTTAGGATGGAGAGTTTTTGTTGTTGTTTTTTATGGGTTTTTAATTTTTAATTTTAAGCTCTTTTTTTATTTATGTTGATATGATGGTGATGTTTATTATTTTTTATTTCCATTGTTGATTTTAGGCTTTTTTGCTGTTGTTGTTTTTATTAATATTGCTGGTGGTGAGTTTTTTGTTTTTGTTTATGTTGTCCCGTGCAGTGCCACTGACTGAAGGGTCTTTGGGCCATTCACAAAGGGGGGATATTAACATGTTCTCATGCGCAGTAGACTTGTAAATGGGATGATTTATCAATGCCATGCTCATACGGTGCCGGAACAACACAGGGGGAACTGGTGCTTTTTAGTTCCTCGTCCTTACTATCGTCATTTACCTCTACTACTTTTGTATGTTTGTCACACTCTTGTGACCCGCTATTTCCGGGGTGCCTTGATAGTCGAAGCTGACTTTGTGCTGTTGAGGCTAGAGGTGAGCTGAGTAAGCTTGATTCCCTGTTTGGACTTCTCTGTTGACATCCTCCCCTTGGCACTCATATGAACATATGCAGTTGTGAGCGCCGTAAAACGTTACTTAAACTAAAAATTAAAGTTTATTTTGTTGTTAGTTTGTTTTTTAAAATTTATTTATGTTGTTAGTTTTGTTTGTTTTGTTTTGTTTTGATAAATGAACTATTTAAGTACAATACTTGTTACAGTTGTGTGTGTTGTACTGTCTTCTTGTTCTCGTCCTCCATATCTTTCCCTTCACTTTATCGTGTAATATTATAATAATGCAGGTTACTGGTGGTGAAAAGAAATTAGGGCTTTAGGAATGGATTAGCCAACGGTCATTGGATTTGATTAGGATTAGAAGACAATTGAAAGCAGAGACAAATGCAAGTAGAAAAAAAGATCAAAAGCGGACGCATTGGAGCAGTATAGGACAAGGGCTAAAGATGTAAAGAGATCACTAAGAAAAAACAGGGAGGATTTCATAAACAGGCTGGCAGAGAGGAGGGCAGAGGAGGTAGCAGCAGGAGGGAACATGCGAAACCTTTACCAGACCACAAAGACTTTTTCTGGAAAATATGGGAGACCGAAGTAACAGTAAAGGACCAAGAGGGAAAAGCCATTTTTAAAAAGGAAGCTCAGTCGAGACGATGGGTAGAGCATTTCAACAGTCCCCTGAGCAGACCACCACCGAGTAACCCACCAAACATCCTGCCGGAAGGAAATGAGTTACCAATCTGCTGTGATGCTCCATCAAAACAAGAGATTATGGATGCCATTAAGAAGCAGAACAGGTCAGATTTCACCTGAGACCCTAAAGAAAGATGCCAATATGACGGCAGACCTCCTTCTCCCATTGTTTACCAGGATCTGGAATGAGAGCAAGTTCCCAAAGGATTTGGAAGAACACCTTGTGAAACTACCAAAAAAGGGGATCTCAGCAACTGCCACAACTACCGAGCCAGATAAGGTCTTCAACAGAATCATTCTGGAGAGAATCAAGTCTGCAACGGATCCAAGACTTGGATAAACAGGCTAGTTTTCGGAAAAATCGGTCAACCATGGACCAGATTGCTATGCTGAGGATCATAGTCGAACAGTCCTTGGAGTGGAACTCCCAGTTGGTCTTCGACTTCCTTGAGTATGAGAAGACCTTTGACAGTATAGACCGAGGAACACTGGAAGATACTGAGACATCATGGAATCCCACAAAAGTTGAGTAACATCATCAAGAGCATGTACGAAGTGACAAGTTGCAGGGTTATACATGATGGCCAGTTCACTGACAGCTTTGACATCAAGACTGGTGTGAGACAGGGACGTTTACTATCAATTTTCCTCTATATCTTGGCGATCGACTGGCTGATGAAGGAAATTACCAGAGGACACAGAAACGGCATACAGTAGACCCCATGGACACAGTTGGACGATCTGGACTTTGCAGATGACTTGGCGCTTCTGTCACACGCTCAGGGACAGATGCAAGCAAAGACCACAATTTTAAATAGCCTATCAGTCTGTTGGACTGATGATCCACCCAGGAAAGTCAAAAGTCCTAAGGATAGATGCACTACGAAAGGAACAGGTCACGATGCAGAAAAATGCACTGGAAGACATTGAATCCTTCTGCTATCTTGGGAATATAATTGACAGAGAGGGAGGAACAGGCGCTGAAATAAAGTCCCTCATTGGAAAGGCACAGACTGCATTTATTTCTTTAAATAGGATTTGGAGGAGCTGGGATATCTCACTACGAACAAAGCTGAGGATTTTCAATTCTAATGTGAAGTCAGTCTTGTTGTAGGGATGTGAGATGTGGAATGCATCTCAGACTTGCATAAAGAGGATCCAGGTTTTCTTGGACAAGTGTCTAAGGAAGTAACTGAGGATCAGACAGACAAACAAGATCACCAATGAGAAAGTATTACGAAGAACGAGACAGAGCCCAGTCAGAGATGAGGTGGGAAAAAGGCGTTGGCGATGGATCAGACACACTTTCAAGAAGTCAAGCAGATGCATAACAAGGAAAGTGTTAGATTGGAACCCACAAGGTAAAAGATCAAGGGGAAGACCATGTGGAACCTGTAGAAGAGTCATGGAAATAGATGAACAGAAAAGTGGGAAGACATGGAGGGACGTCTAGCGACTAGCCCAGGATAGGGAAAGGTGGAAAGTGTTTGTTTGTAGCCTTTGTCCTGATTCAGGGTGAGAAAGACAATGATAATGTAGGTGACTGGAGGGCACCTCTGGTAGGTGCTACTTCTTTACTTTCCCTTTCTGTTCTCTCCATCTCTGGTCTTGCTTTATTCCCGCACCCAGTGACAGTTATTGTGTCGATGTGCTGCTGTTTTCTCAAACACAGACTGGCCATTATGATGTCGATATGCTTCTCTTTAACGTATAAGCTTTTGTTTATGTGTTTTTCCTCCGATCCCCAGCTGTGACTGATGCAGGCAGGAAGGGAGACCCGCTGTCACAGAATTTTTTCAAAGAGGAATACATTCTCAATCATAAGATTGGTAGGTTTTATGACTTATGACCAGCGTCTGTGGTGTAGCAGTTAGGTGTTTTCCCACAATATTCAGAAATTTGTGTGTTCCATTCCAGGCTCAGAATGTGTGTGTGT
>NW_004797379.1:321707-323798 GCF_000002075.1 Aplysia californica | reverse complement strand
GGGTTGCCTTCTTATTGTTTTGATTTGTTTTTGTTTTTTTACTTTTTCCCCTCTTTTTTCCTTTTTTTTCTTTTCTTTTACCTGTAGTCTTTTAAAATTTCTGTTTCCTTTTTTTAAATTTCTGTTTTCGGTTCTTTTTTCATTTATTCTTTTTTTTAGCTTCTTTGTTGTTTCTTTTCTTTTTTGTCTTTTTTTGTTGTTGCTTTTCATTAATGATTTCAGTTTTCTTTTTATTTGTTTTGTTTATTTTTCTCCTTTTTCTTTACCTTTCTTCTTTTTCTCTAGGTTTAATGTTTTGTCTTTTTGCTTGTGTTTTCTTTCGTGAATGTGACTGGTGTCTTCTGTGGTCCACAGGAAGTTATAGCAAACCCTACGTGGCCCTCATAGATGGAATCACCATGGGTGGGGTGAGTATTCTATTGGAGGTTGAAGGGTGTCATTTGTATGTCCTGTTTCTTTTCTTTCTGTCTGTGCTCTGGTGTGGTTTGCTCCTTCTTTCCTATCAAACATCTATCGTCCTTATCCCCCCCTCCTTCTTTTTTATGTTTGTTACTCTCTTGTTACACTTCTAATCTTCTGGCGCTCATATGACCTTATGCAGTTGCGAGCGCCGTAAAATTTCTACTAAAACAAACTAACTGTCATTCTGTCTAACTATTTCCAACAACTTTGTGACCGCTTTCGCGAGGACATGCTTTTATCTGCTCGAACAAACAAACAAACAAATGTAAGAAGTTTTTTGTTTGAACTAACAGTCAGTTAGATTTTGTCTTTGGTTAGTTATTGCGTCAAAGTACTTTTCTTTATTTAGATTATAAATCTAACCCTTTCATTCTTTTTTTATCTATCTTTCGTCAGTCATATCTGTCTGTCTGTTTGTCTTTCTGTCTAATCTCGTGTCTGTTGTCTGTCTTTCTTCTCTGTCTCCATCTTCTATTTTCATTCTCTCTCTCTGTCTCTCTCTCTCTCTCTGTAGGCGTCTCTTTCACTCCCCGGTTTTCGTCTGTCCTGTTATTTCAGCTGACTCAACGTTTTGTTGGTTTTATGGGTTTTTCCGGCAGGGTGTGGGCCTCTCAGTGCATGGAATGTTTCGTGTGGCCACAGAGAAGACCATGTTTGCCATGCCAGAGACGGCTGTAGGTAAGTAAGTGTTGTCATTGTCGTTTGCCCGAGACTGCTATTGGAAAGTGTTGTTGTTGGGTTGTTTGTTTGGGGGTTTTTTGGGGGGGGAGGTTTATGTCGAGTATCATCTCCCTTTGTTTGTTTGGATGTTGACTGCTGGGGTCAAAGCAGCCCGTCTCCAAAAAGATCGTAATTGTGTGGATGGGGGCATAGAACCTGCTCACTTACAGTCATTATTTGTGAGGCAGCGTGGTGAAATCAGGCTCTCGTCAAAATAATGAGAGTCATGAAAGTGGCGTTTTTCCGCAGATTTGGGAATTTTTATTGGATTTTTGTTTTTTTGGCTCAACCCCTTTCATGCCCTATAAAGAACACATTTCTGTGTGAGTTTTACTGAAAACGTTATTTAAAAGCAAAAAAGATGTCAATTTTCCATTTCCATGGACTCTCAAACAAAGGAAATAACTTTACTTTGGCTGCCATCTCGTCGCTACCCTTACCTCTGAAACCAGATGAGCCCAACCTCCATCAGTCGCTTATGTCTTGACTTACATTAAAGACAAATGTATATTTTTTTCATCGAAAGCAAGGCAAATGGACAGGCTTTAAAATGATACCAATAACTCCATGTGCCCCAAAATTGATGAGCGCCTGTTTCCACCGCATCGTGACACATTTTGTATTTTCATTGTTCAGCCGTCTTTCCTTGATTTGTCTCCCCTGTAGGTGGTTTGAGGATGTCACTGGTTCTTTATATATCTTTTTTCCACACAGTTGTTTCTGTTTGTATGTCGACGTGCTTCCTCTTTACTCGAACTGAACTCAAACTTAATTTCTCCTTATATAACCTTATTGTGTTGCAAGTGCCGTAAAACACTTACTAAAAACTAAATTTAATTTGTCCTTCCCCTTCCTGTACCCCACTCCTTGTCCCCACTCCCCAACCCCCAATTTGCCACCTTCAAACCC
>NW_004797379.1:309809-321591 GCF_000002075.1 Aplysia californica | reverse complement strand
CCCCCTCCAGGTCTATTCCCTGATGTGGGTGGTGGTCACTTCCTGCCACAGCTAGAGGGGAAGCTGGGAATCTACCTTGCCTTGACTGGCGTCAGGCTGCGCGGCCGAGACATCAGCACTGTGGGCATCGCCACACACTTTGTGGAATCCTCAAAGGTTAGTCTTCTGATTAGCTGTGTGTGTGTGTGTGTGTGTGTGTGTGTGTGAATGTTTGAGAAAGAGAGAAACAGAGATTGTGAGTCTGTTGACATGTGCGTGTGCATGTATGTATTCACCATGCTGCTGCAACTTTCTCTTTGTGGAGATCAATAAATTGTTATCTTGTCTTACCTTATCTTAGAAGGGTTTTTACACCGCTTCCAACTTTTTGTAAATTTGAAAAATTAGTTCTTCGAGCCCGTATGCAGTGGCACCTCTCTATAGCAGTCACCTGTACTGTAGGCCACTGTTCTGTGACACCCTTACATTTTCCCTATATTTTTTACCTGTCCATAGTTACCCTTGTTCAAGACATCCACCAGTCTAAGACAACCACTTTTCTCCTTGACAATGAGTTGCTGTCTTGGACAATTTTGACTCTTTGTATAATTACAATCAAACCTACTCTAACAGCCACCCAGCCACCTGTAAATGACAAAATTACCTGTACAAACAACCTCTCCCCGTTTTTTCCCTTGCGTTTTTTTGTTCCAATAAAATGACACAGTGGAAGATACCTACCTGACAAATATGTACACTTTTCCCCTCGACAGTGGGTGGCTATTTTGGACAATTTGGACTGTTTATGTGAGCGGTGCTGACGAAATGTGTTACTTCTCACAATCTGTGATTAGAGATATTGGCGGAAAATTAACACAGCGGTTGAATTTGTAGATTGTCAGCTAATACAATTTTCTCCAAGTTTAACTTGTCTTTTAGCATTAATTCATACTGATAAATTGTACAAAATCAGACTATAAATTTGACGTACCTATTTCCATAAGGTCAAAATCCGAAAAGTTACTAATTTTGTCGGCATGCCTCACATACGATTATACCACTGACCTCTAACTTCATTAAATCTGTCGGCAGCTAGAGGAACTGCAAGACAAGCTGTCTTCTCTCTCCTCATCGGTGGGCAAAGAAGATGTAGCTGCCGTGCTCAACGACTTCCAAAACCAGGTACAGAATTCTCACTGACATATAACACAGTTGACCATGACGATCTTTAGTCATCTCGTAGGGAGAAATTACGCTACCTTAGAAAGTCACAAAGTTCTGTTTGACATTTTTGGCCTTTTTGTCTGCCTAAGACCATGAGATAAAAAATCTAATGCTATATCTTCTCTATCACAATTGTAAGATTATTTGGAATCAGGATATTCAAAGAACTGCATTCGAAATAGCTTGACATGTTGGGGAACTCGGGATCTGTGACATCAAAATTCCCAAAACTAGGAACTGAGCAGATAAAACTTTGTAACTCTGAGGTAGGGATTTGTCTTGGTCGTTTACAATGACTTTGAAAGGCGAGGTGCTCTCACGCTTAAGGGGGTATTACATGTTCTGTTAATTAAAACTGACAGTTGTCCGTCCTCTTTGTCGTAAGAAAATAATACACAATGCAATCTTTTTTGTGATCTTCAAAATACATCAAGAAAAAGAGTCGCCCGCAAGTCATATTGTTATTTTCGATACTCTGGTTCCAATTTTTCAGTTGGACGTAGTTTTCAGTAAGTTTAAAAACAAGAATCTTGCCTCCTGCGCATGACCGACAGCCCTGCAGCCAGCTGGTCTGCCATGCCTGAGGTCTGCTGAGGATTAAGTTTCCTTTTCGACTTATTGAAAGCTGTGTCCGATTATATTGTACTGCAAAAGGTTCAGAAGTGAGTTTAGATTGAATGAAATACACATAAAGAACAGTTCCTTGGCAATTTATATTTTTATTCTGCCGGTGATTCTCAAATTTGACATAGTTTTTGCACTTTTCATGTAGGACTGGTTTGTATTATAGTCATGAATTACAATTTGATTGATATTTTGACCCAGAAGTTTACTTAATCTGATTTTACATTTATTTCTCTTTCCTGCAAGGTAAAAGGCAATTGTATTTAATTTGACAAGAAACTAGATACACAAAATTTGAAGGTTTTGTTTGTGCAATTATGACATGATTAAAGACACTTTTATCGTGAAGAAAATGGCATCGGTCAAAAATCTACAATTTGATGTGTCCATTTTCGGCAGATATTTCCATTCGCTGATAGCGCTAAGTCACTCATTTGTCAGTACATCTTTACAAATTAAGCAAAAAAGTTTTTTGTTTTATTCTTGGAAATAAAGAAGAGAAATGTGTGTGTTTGTTGCCTGTGTCTACAGTCCCAGCTAGATGTGGACAAAGAATTCTCTCTCAAGCCAAACATGGAAAAGATAAACCGTCTGTTTGCCGGGGACTCCATGGAGGCCATCTTTGCCGCGTTGGAAAAGGACGGCTCTGATTGGTCGATTGCTCAGCTAGACACGCTCAAGAAAATGGTGAGCACAATTATTGAAGCTCTCTCTTTGTCTGTCTCTGTCTGTCTGTTTCTTTCTCTCTCTGTATCTGCATCAGTCTGGTCTTTCCTTCTGTCTCTGTCTCTATCACTATATCTCTCTGTCTCTATCTCTGTATCTCTCTGTCTCTGTCTCTCTCTCTTCCTTTCTCTCTCTCTACCTCTCTCTCTGTCTGTCTCTCTTTCGCGCTCTCTCTTTCTTTCTCTCTCTCTCTCTTTTTCTTTTTCTTTCTCTCCCTTTGTCTCTCCTTCTGTCTTTGCCTCTGTTGGTCTCTGATGTGGGATGGTCCTTCTTTCCTATCGAACATCATTCATCCTTATCACCCCTCCATCTTTTCGTAGTTACTCTCGTAACACTTCTAATCTTCAGCACTTATATGATCTTTCTGTTTTGCAAGTACCATTTATAACTGTACTTTTATGTATTTGTAGCCATCCTATATTTTTGTTTATTTGTAGCTGTTTTATATCTCTTGGTTTTCTTTACAGTCTCTGGCATCTTTGTTTATTTGTAGCCATCTTTTTTTATTGACTGTTTCCATCACTTTTGTTCATTTCTAGCCGTCCTATTATATATTATATTTTACACAGTCTTCAATGTCTCTCTTTATTTGTAGCCTCCTATATCTTTATTAATTGACAGTCTCCAATGTCTTTGTTTATTTGTAGCCATCCTATTGTCTATTTAATTTTGTAGCCGGTGCTATATCTTTCTTTATTTGTAGCGGTCCTACATCATTGTCATCTTGTGGCTGTGGGTGGTTGGCGGGTGCTCTGGTGTGGTCTGCTTCTTCTTCCCTATCAGACATCTTTCGTCCTCATCTCCCCTCCTTCTTTTTTATGTTTGTTACTCTCTTGTAACACCTCTAATCTTGTGGCGCTCATATGACCTTATGCTGTTGCGAGCGCCGTAAAACCTCTACTAAAACTTTAAAAAAGCTTGTAGCTGGTGCTATGTCTTTGTTTATTATAAGCTGATATATCTTTGTTGACAGTCGCCGACATCGATGAAGATCACCCTGCGACTGCTCCTGGAGGGCAAAGGTCGGTCACTGGCTGAGGACCTTCAGGTTGAGTACAGGCTGAGCCAGAGATGTGTGGAGGACCGCGACTTCTACGAGGGAGTGCGAGCAGGTGAAGGACACACACACACACTCACACACACACACACGCATACACACACACACGTGTACATAGACACACACACACCTACACACACACATACACACACATGCTCACACACATACACATACATACACACATGCACACGCACACACACACACACACACACACACTCACATGTACATGCATGCACACACACACACACACACACACACACACACACACACACACACACACACACACACACACATGTACATAGACACACACACACACACACACACACACACACACACATGTACATAGACACACACACACACACACACACACATATACACACATATACACATGCATATGCTTGCACACACTCACATATATACACTTGCATACATGAAATGAACACACACACACATATATACACACTCATACACGAACACACACACACACACACACGTACGCACACACACTCGTATGCACAAACACACTCATACATGTACACACACACAAATACAGATGTGAATACACACACACACACACACACACACACACACACACACACACACACACAAACACACACACATACACACCTACATATGTATGTATACTCACCAACACACCCACAATAACACACACACACACACACACATACTCACACTCACACTCACACACACACACTTGTATACACACACACACACACATACTCACACTCACACACACACACACACACACACGCCCACATATCAACAGACAGTTCAGTGTAGAAAGTGCTAAAAACCAATTGCAGCAAAAAGAGAAGTAAAACATGATCACTTTTTTATTCTATTTATTTTATTTTTTTCAATTTTGTGTTTTCCCCCACAGTTCTCATTGACAAAGACAACAGTCCCCAGTGGAACCCGGCAAGCATCAAGGACGTAGCTGCCAGTAAAGTGGACTGGTACTTCTCTCCCTTGGATGCCAAGAGGGAGCTGGTGTTGTGATGACAACAGTGTGTCATGTGCTAGTTTGTTTGTTTGTTTGTTGGTCATCTCTCTGCCAGACCTGGTGTTGTGATGACGACAATGTGTCATGTGCTAGTTTGTTTGTTTGTCCGTCATCTCTCTCTCTGAAAGATGATTTTGTGATGTTGACAGTGTGTCATTTACATGTTTGCTTGTTAGTCATCTCTTTGCCATATATATATATATATATATATATATATATATATATATATATATATATATATATATATATATATAAAACAAATAATTATTGGACATGGTTGTTTACAATGATATTATGAGTGTGTTCATGTAACTGTGATTGATTTGATTAAGTCTTGATTAACATGTATCCAGAAATTCGTTTTAGAAGAGCCTCTTCTCACAGTTATGGCACAATCATCTAAGTCATTTTAGACCCAAGTTCAATTCCTATGTGGAGAGAGTTTTTGTGAAGTGCCTCATTCTTTCTGCAGGGATGTTGTTGGCCCTTAGAAGCAAGTTCGAAGCCTGCCTCCAAAATGATCTAAATTGTGTTAATGAGGAACATAAAATCATGTTCATTTAATTTTGATACCTAAGTCAACTTTATGAAAGTTTATGACTTGAGAGAAAGTGAAAATGTCTCAATCATTGTATTTTCATTTTCAGTACACAAAACAAAAAACTCTGCTTGTTTAGGAGATGAAACAGGACACTGACATTTTTATTATACCAATATCTAGACCTTTTTTTTTGGGGGGGGGGGGGGGATGACTTGGGGTTATTGTGTTATGGCCATGGGGATATGGGGTGTGCAAAAGAGACCCTTTGATTTGTGGAGTAGTGAATGTGAAGCAGAGTTTTTGTATAGTGAAAACTGAAATCCGAGGGTGCATGTGTCGGGGGGGGAGGGGCTTATACCGATGATGTTTTGTTGCTTGTGATGGGATTTTATAAGATTGGGGAGGGGATTTCTGCTTTTCATTTTCATCTGTTATAGAATTGAGGAGGGTGAAAGAGGTAGATATTGATATAATTGAGGGAAAACTAGTTTGATTTTTAGGGGTTATTTTTTGTTTGTTTAGGCTTTAAGTTCTTTCGCAAACAGTATTTTTTGATGGGTTCCCTAATGTGGTTTGCTTCTTCTTTCCAGTCAAACATCTGTCATCTTTATCTCTCCACCAGTCTTTTTTTTGTATTACTCTCTCAGCAACACCTCTTATCTTCAGGACTTATGTGACTCTTTCGTGTTGCAAGTGCCGAACAACTCTGACAATACTAAACTTAACAGTGTGCAGTTGTCACTCTGAAGGTTTTCCTTTGCTCAATGTGGTAAGCAAATGGTCCTACTTTTAAAGGTTTGTTACTGTGCTGATTTTTTTTCTCTTTTCTCAAACAACCGAACAAACGAGATACAGGGTAGAGTACTATATTTTTAATTTTAATGTAATAGATACTGTATAGCTTCATGTAAAGGTCACATGTGCAGATGAGAGGCTGGAAGACCTGAGAATCTAGTTTTTTTAAAATATAAATGAAATGTATATTGGATAATTGGGCACACCAACTTTTTCGTGGTGAGCACCATCAGTTTTGTTACTAGTAGTGGATTTTTCTTTGATGACACACTTCAAAATAAAACAAATCAAACTTTTACTTCAGCTGTCTTAGATCTAGATCTACAGCTCAATAAGGATCAGCCGTCATGTTTTAACAGGGCTGCCTAGATTTCTACCTATTTATCTGGTATTTACTGATTTTGGACTTGGACTTGTTCTACCGCCGTACTGGTAAAAATGCCTCAAGTACCGAATTGACTATAGGACCTGAGAGGGTGTCAGTGGTAGGTTATATTTCTGTCCCTTTCTGTCTGTTGTTTCTGTCTGTGGTAGTTCGAGGGGAAGCTCAACAGTTCAGCTCTTAACTTTCACTGTGGGCGATTGGCGCGTGCTGTTGTGTAGTTAGCTCCTTCTTTCCTTCTTTCCAATTAAACATTGATCTTCTTATCTATCTCTCATTGATCTTCTTATCTATCTGTCCTTCTTTTCTTAATATATTACTCTCGGGTAACATCCTTATCTTCAGCACTTCTATGACCTATTTGTGTTGCAAGTGCCATACAATTTTTATAAATTATTTGTGCTGCAAATGGCGTAAATCTCTTATTAAATGTGAACTAAAATGAACCTTTCACTTTCCATGACAGGGAATTTTCTCACAGTTTGTTGTACAAAAGTTGTCGGCCATGACAGTACGGGTAAACATTGTTCGCGCTTTCCATAATTTCCAAACTTTTAGCTTGTTCACATGTGCAGGAAAGCGACTGGTTGGAGGGCACCACTGGTAGGTCCTTCTTCTTTACTTTCCCTGTCTTGTTTCTGTGTATCGTCTTTTTTTTTCTCAGCATTACATGAGCATTATAGTCTAGTGTCGATGTGCTTCTCTTTACTCAAACTACAAACAAGCAGGAAATGAACAGACTGAATTACCTACTCCTGACAAAAATTCGGGAAGTTTCTGCTGTGAGTAGTGTGAGCGACGCGCAGTGTAAGGCAGATAGATTACCTTGTTTTTCCGAAGTCCCAACTTTTTAATGATCTGTTTTGTTGGAGGAGAGAAACGTGCCATTATTGATTCGAGAAAGAAGAAGATGTGAGTTTGATTCCCCTGTGGGTAGAATAAGAGTTTGCCTTAAGTATCTCGGTCGATTCTGCTGGAATGTGGTTGTGTACCGTACTTCTCTCTCAACCCAGTTTGTCCCTGACAGGCAGGGTCAGAGCCCACCTCCTTGTTAAATCATCTTAATTGTGTGGATATGGGCGTAAAATAATACATAAAAATATATTTGTTTTGTTGGAAGTAAAGTTTTGTTCTTGGAACTCTTGGAATGAAAGACTTGTGAAAGAGGAGGTGTATAGGTGGTTGGCGGGTGCTCTGGTGTGGTTTGCTTCTTTTCTTTCAAACGTCTATCGTCATTATCGGGTCTACCCTCCTTTTTTTGCGTTTGTTACTCTCTTGTAACAACTCTAATCTTCGGCACTTATATGACCTTATTGTGTTGCAAGTGCCGTAAAACACCTACGAAAACAAAGAGGAGGTGATGGTGTATGTTTAAGCAGATTAGAATGTATGTAGGTCAGTGGTGGGTGTCCTAATCAGAACCTGGCATCTCTTCACATGTATTTGACTCGCTGAAGACTACAGAGGAAAAAGCCACGTTGTCACAAGCTTCCAGTCTCTTCCGTGCCTCTTTTGATCATTTATTGTCTAGCTCACCCCGTGTGTTTTCTTCCTAAGGGGTGTGTTAAACACTAGTCATAAAACGGCAGTACAGGGAAAGGGGCAGTCGTCCCAAAGACTAGTCCACTAGCGGGGACCACGTTCTTCCTCTGTGACTATTGTTATTTTCCCCATGTGGTCTTCAACAGTTTTTGTAGAAAGAAAAACTTGTAATAAAAGTTACTATGCAATCGTTACAATTGTGTTTGCATTAAGTTCTTTGTTGAAGTAAGGTACAAGTGCTCTAAACCTTATTCTTATGCAGAAGTGCAGCTGGTTTGAAGGTGTTACTGGTAGGTCCAACTAGCTTGTTCTCTGTCTCTGTCTGTCTGTCTGTCTGTCTGTCTGTCTGTCTGTCTGTCTGTCTGTCTGTCTCCCACTCTCTCTCTCTCTCTCTCTCTCTCTCTCTCTCTGTTGTTTTTGTCTGTGCGGGTGGTGGGCAGGTGCTCTGGTGTGATTTGCTCATTTTTTCCCGATCAAACATCTATCGTCCTTATCTCCCCTCCTTCTTTTTTATGTTTGTTGCTCTCTTGTAACACCTCTAATCTTCTGGCGCTCATATGACCTTATGCAGTTGCGAGCGCCGTAAAACCTCTACAAAAATTAAACAAACCTAAGACACCACAGCAGCCACACCTGGTGAACCAGCATAATTTATATGGTGTAGAGTTTAGGCGGATCAATGAATGTTGCTCGCAGGAGACCTGAATTTGATTTCCCAGTCTGGAGAAATTTGTATCAAGAAGGCCTACAGGGTGATAAAAAAACTAGATCTACAACTCTACAACTGTTTTTCTAAACATTTCGCGCAAAATGCGTACTAGAATGTAATGATTTGGAACAGATAACTATTATTCATTCAAAAGGAATTTGTTTGACATAAAATTCACAACTCAGAAACTTATTTTCGAAAACGGAAATTGCTTTTATAAAAATCACCTATAGGCTAAAAATGCAAAATGCACCAATTTAAAAGATCTTGTTAGGAAAGTCAAGAATTGATTGGTTTGTTTTTTCCTTTCCCTTTCTTTTTTAAATCTAATCTTTCCATCCCTGTACTGTAACCTTTAAACAATGTTTCTTTCCTCCTACAGAGGTTTTTTTTTTCTTTAATATTCTAGAATTCTGAGAACCAATGGCCTAGTATAATAATAATATCCTCTTTTGGGCGCGTCGTTCGTAGTATTCAGTGATGGCCAAACACAAGGATCCACTCAACCATGAGTACTCAAAGCCACACACACTGTACACCTTACAGTATGCAGCTGTGTTCAGAAACTATAGGGGGGCGGGGGTATAAGGTATGAAGTTGCCCAAATAGACAGCATTTGTGGAGTTGGTATAGCCTGGAAGGTGAATATGGGCTTTGCCAAGGAACCAAACGGCCTAGCAGAATAAATGTCCACGCTTTTTTAGACGATGGAGGAATCATGAACACATTGCTATCCTCTGACAGCTTCGCGAAGTGGAAAGTGGTTCAGCCGTAGATGAAGATCTGCCTTAAGAATGCGGACCTTTGAGATGTAGGAAAGTCATTGCTGCAGACATCGTCTACGGACAGACATCTCATGGGGCTCATCTTCTACACTCTGCACCCTGATGACGCTTAAAGGGGTGTGAATGGTGTGTGTTTGACATGAAGTGGTCGTTTTATCTGGGAATTTTTTGTTCTGATTTTCTACAGACCTTAATTGATGAACCATTTTCACCCTTGACATCAAAGAAGGCCTTAAGGGCACTTTAACATTATTCCTCGCCTTGTGCGAAACATAGGAAAACAGTTGGTGGTGAGGAAATGTTCAATACAAAAAACTCTCTGCTCTTTACTAACTAATCGTAATCATGATCTCTGCAGGCAAAGGAAACTTGAGAAAAACTACAATGTATGCAAACTTCTGTTGGCCTGGTAGACTACAGTAGTTTGCAAATATGGTGCAATCGTTGGAATTTTTAGTGGTAGTCCTAATGCGAACCAGTGCAGCGAAAATGGGTTGTTGTTTTTTGGGGGGCACTACGTAGAGCAAAATTATTCTGTGAATTTATCTAAAATGAAAATCAGACAAATTCCTTTTGACTTCCAAATGGTGTGTACAAATTTGATATGCAAAACTTCAGTGTAGGGGAAAATATTAGCCCAAAAAAAGTTGTACAGGTTTTTGGTTTGTTCTTTTATCACCATGTATCTCGGTCTTTCTGCTGGAATGTTGTCTCCCTCTTAATTCGAGTTGGACCTGAGAAGCAAAATCAGAAGCCCGCCTCTGAAAACACCTAAATTGTGTTGATGGGGGTGGGAAATTATGTATTTCATATAGTAGTAGTAGCAGCAGCAGCAGCAGCAGTAGTAGTAGTAGTAGTAGTTGTTGTTGTTGTAGTAGCAGCAGCAGCAGCAGCAGCAGCAGTAGTAGTAGTTAGTAGTAGTAGTAGTAGTAGTAGTAGTAGTAGTAGTAGTAGTAGTAGTAGTAGTAGTAGTAGTAGTAGTAGTAGTTGTAGTAGTACCACATCTAATCTCCGTTCTGAAGTGACTTGCAGAGTTGCAAGTGCCGTAAAACTTTTACTAAAACTTAACTAAATCTAAGATTTCGCAGAAGTACCACCAGGGGATACCTCGTCATTTTGTCTTCTTATTGGGTGGTTGCAGCTTATTTTTCTATTAACGCCTGTACTCTTCGGTGCCTGTACGACCTATGTGGTTCAAGTACGGTAAAATTCAAAAACTTTAATTAATAAAAAAGTAAATACTGAGCAAATATCAGATATTGTTACAATATTGTTATATTATATAA
Organism: Aplysia californica; assembly: GCF_000002075.1. Classification (NCBI taxonomy): domain Eukaryota; kingdom Metazoa; phylum Mollusca; class Gastropoda; order Aplysiida; family Aplysiidae; genus Aplysia; species Aplysia californica. The sequence continues at coordinate 310,917 of NW_004797379.1, read as the reverse complement.
TATAATGTATTTACATACATGGTAACACAAAGACACACATACACACACACACACGCGCGCACACACACACACACACACACACACACACACACACACACACTAACAAACTCACACAAACAGACACGTACACACTCACATCCATACATGTATATCAGCGTCTGTGGTGTAGTGATCAGGGTCTTTGCTGTCGCACACAGGAGACCTAAGTTTGATTCTCATGTGCCAAGCGTTTTTATCAAGCATTATGGTGTCCCCGTGGTTTTATGCACCCCGCATAATTTAGCCAAATTTGATCATTTTTTGGGGCATAATTTCTTATTGTTTTCTTTATCATTCTTTGTTAGAATTAACAGAATCGCATAATTTCACATGTTTGAGCTCAGTTTGCATACTTTCAGAATTTTTCTTGCATAAAACGACGGGGACAGATTTTGGTCTTTTTACTGGGATGTCGTACCCTTCCCAGCCTTTGCCGCCGGGCCAGTCATGGTCATAGCTGTCTCCTAATTGACCTAATTTGTGTTGACGAGGGCGTAAAAACACATACATTTTTAAAACGTTATGCGATATGTAGATATGTAGACTTGTAAATGATTACTAGTTCATGTGGTCGCCTTTAAGCACAAGGGGGCTACCCCGAAAATGTTGTTTTGAGAAAAGCGAAGGTAAAGTTTATGGACCCATGTTCGGTTTCTTTAAAAGTTAATAAAAGAAAAGGAGAGTTTTCTTTACTACCAAACAAAATTTAATATGAAAACCAAACTTTTCCTAAAGGTAGGGCAATGCCCACTTTTGGCGTAGGTCAAGATTTTTGGAAACCCCCGAAATCTGGGTTAGCCGGCTTGTCCCGGCCATAACACACGTATAACCCCACATTGATGGGACAGGTTTGGCTGTATATTCAAAGGGAAATAACCGTAACAATGAATGGTAGTATATTTCGCGTTTCCTTGGTTGTTACCCTTAACTAGAATGGAGACGGTGCCTGTGGGTGACCATCTCTACCTCTCTTCCTCCGCCGCTCCTCTATTTCTGTCTGTCTGTCTGTCTGTCTGTCTGTCTGTCTGTCTGTCTGTCTGTCTCTCTCTCTCTCTCTCTCTCTCTCTCT
>NW_004797379.1:306823-308248 GCF_000002075.1 Aplysia californica | reverse complement strand
AGAGAGAGAGATGATAAAGTACACGACGATTATAGAGGCCGTCCTATGTAACCCGGTAGAAAGCAGCCATCATCATAGTTCAGATCGATGTGCGTGTGCGTGTGTGTGTGTGTGTGTGTGTGAGCAGCGCTTTTGTTTATCATGCACACGCACACACATACACAAACACACACCCACGCACGCACACCCACGCACGCACACGCATACGCACACACACACGCGCGCGGTGTGGTGATTGGCGAGGGCAATCGTTACCCACTACGACACGGCGACTGAGAGCGAGTGGTCTTCTTAGCAGCAATAATGAGGTCACATAATAATGATATTATAGTGACAGCACATTATTGTGACAGTCCGGGATCATTACAGTGATGTTGTGTTATCAGGAATGGCGCGTTTAGCCGTGTTGCGCTATCGTTGAATCAAGGGGAAGATCAAACAGAATTAGACCGGGACGGATGATGATGGATAAATAAACAATGCACCAGAAGGGTTTTCGAGCTAGATAGAAGGAAGGAAGGAAGGAAGGATGGGAAAGGAGGGAGGTGGTGGTCAACAGGGTAATACACAAACAGTCTAGCTCGCACTTTATAATCGGCGGGATACGAAAATCTGTTCGCTTCGAATGATCGAAAGCTGTTTCAAGGAAAATAAGCCAGGGTAGGAAATTTGGTCAAAATTTTACATGAATTATTTCCCCTATGCTACACAAACATGTCTGTTGGATTCTTAATAAAAAAAATTTCTGTGGTTTTAAATGTAAAAAAAAAATTAATTAAGTTGCAGTTAGACTTCTACGGCACTTGCAAAATAATTAGTTCATACACATACCGATGATTTGAGGTGTTACATCCAGAAAGTAACCTATAACATACAGTTTGATAGGAAAGGAGCAATCTAAGCACTAACCACGTCCAACATTGGTTGACTTCGGTGATCGAAGGAGAACAGGTAGGTCCAAAGCTATAGACAGATATATAGATAGATAGATAGATAGATAGATAGATAGATAGATAGATAGATAGAGAGATAGATAGATAGATAGATAGATAGATGGATGGATAGATAAATAGATAAATAGATAGGTAGGTAGATAGATAAATAGATAGATAGATAGATAGATAGGTAGGTAGATAGGTAGGTAGATAGATAGACAGATAGATGACCAAGAAATCAATAAATTGACAGACTGATTGAAGAAAAAATACAGACACCAACGAATAAACACGTAAACAGACCGGCAGACATATTTCTTGGTGTTGAAATCCCCGGAGCATCAACAAATGTGGTGACAAATAGACAGGCTGATCAACGAATAGACAAACAAATACATAAACAAGAGGACAGACAGACAGAGAGACAGGCAGACGGACAGACAGACAGACAGACAGACAGACAGACAGACAGACAGACAGACAGACAGAC
>NW_004797379.1:304017-305415 GCF_000002075.1 Aplysia californica | reverse complement strand
ACACACACAATGATATATACATTAACATAAAGAAACAAGGAAAATAAACAAAAATAGACAAGCACACAAACAAACACGCAAATCAAACATGTAAACAATTTTTAAAAAGTAAAACCAACTAACAAACGAAAACAAAACAAGACAAATAGTGTAACTCACCCGTAGACAAAGAGCACGTTCCGCCATTCCGACAGTACCCCTGGCACTTATCCCGCCCAAACTGCCTGTCTTTCAGCACCTCACATCTCCGCCCTGTCCACCCTCTCTTACAGCGACATTTCGCCACGCCAGTCCGACTCAACGAACAGCGGCCGCCATTTTGACAGGAAATCACGTCACACGGTGACGAAGTCACTTCCTTCTCGCAGCGCATGCCGGTGAATCCTTTTGCGCAGACGCAGACAGGCGTGGTCGGAGAGCGGGCGTTTTGCGGGGGTCTCCTGGCACACACGCCTCGGTTCAGACATGGTACGAACTCACAAGTAATCAAAGTCTGGCAGAACGTCCCGATTACGCCATGTGGGCAGACGCAGCGCAGTCTCCCGTTCGAATCTCTGCGACACTGGCCGTTGTTCAGGCAGGTCCGAGAACCACATTGGTCAGTTTGTGTCTCGCAGAAACGTCCAGTGAATCCTGCCGGACATGAGCACACCATCACAGCACGTGATTTCCTGGACAGAGAAGATGCAGAACGGCGGTCGCCATCTTTACTTCTGGTACATCGCCCGTTATTCAAACATGGCCGACTTTTGCAGGATTCCGCTATCTCGCAGCGTGGGCCGGAGAATCCTAAAGGACATCTGCATATCATTACCGGCGGCACGGCGGACCCCGTGGTTTGAGTTGCGCACACCCCGTTATTGAGACACGGAGTGCGGACACAGTTATTACGTTCTACGTCATCACAATTTGGGCCCGTGAATCCTGGCTGGCATCGACAAGAATATCTTCTCTGTTGTTGAGAATTTTGTCGAGGAGTGGTTCCAAGTGAAGGGACAGAATTTCCGTCTTTTTGAGAGGTTCCGAAAGGAGAAGGAAAGAAAGGACTGAATGCTTGAGAGGGCGGGGGCAGAAGGGGTGGTCCGAGCGAGGGTACGGGGAGACACACGCCCTTATTGTGGCAGGGGTTGGGGGTGCATGGGTCGCCGGCACTGCAGTCCTGTGTGGTGATACCAGGCGGGCACTGACATCTAGGAATAGAGATTGAAAAGGGAGGGAGGATTGGGGAGGTGAGTGGAGGGGTGTAGAAAGTGATAGAAAGAATTGGGTAATCATAAGGGACGGAATGGAGTAGTTAATGAGAAAGGGGTACGGAGAATAGGCGGGGACAGTGTGGGTTTGTATGTGTGTGTGTGTGTGTGTGTGTGAGTGTGTGTGTGTGTGTGTGTGTGTGTGTGT
>NW_004797379.1:300997-302841 GCF_000002075.1 Aplysia californica | reverse complement strand
ATGATGATGATGATGATGATGATGATGATGATGATGATGATGATGATGATGATCTACACGGATCGGTCATTTCGCAAGAATTTCCGCGGTACCCGGGAAGACAGACGCAGACTGAAGAATTTCTGGAAGAGTAGCAAGAACCTCCATTTTGGCACGGGCGTAAGGAGCAGGCGTCGCTGATAGGTCGGTTGCAAACTGACCCCGTGAACCCTGGTGGGCAGACGCACACAAAAGTAGTCCCTGACTCGAAGCAGGAGCCCGAGTTGGCGCATGGCCTGTTTCTGCAGGGGCCTTGTGGGGACTTTGTCTCACAGAGCTGGCCTGTGTAGCTGGCAGGACACACACACACGTACATGGTGCCAGACGAGTAGCATTTGCCGCCATTTCTGCACGGGTTGTTGGCGCAGGCTACTGGCGTCTGGCAGTTGGTGCCGGAGAAACCAGGCGCGCAGCGACAAAAATAGCCGTGAGAGGAGGAGGAGGAGGCGGCAGGGGAGGAAAGGGAGATAATGGAGGAGAAGGAAGAGGAGGAAAAGGAAGAAGGAGAAAAAGAGATGTTGGAGGAGGAGGAGGAGGAGGACGAGGGAGAGAAGGAGGAGGAAGCGGAGGAAGATGGAGAGGAAGAGATGCTGGGGGAGGAGGAAGAAGGGGAAAAGGTTGAGGAAGCGGAGGAGGAGAGGGAGGCAGAGAGTACAGAGGAGTAGGAGGAAGAAGATGGGAAGAAAGAGGTGGAGGAGGAGGAAGAGCCGAAAGGATAACAAGTTCCACCATTCTGGCAAGGGCGACTATCACAGGTTTGAGGAATGTGGCAGTTTTGACCCCTGAAGCCCTGTGGACAGCTACACGTGTAGTAGACGGAGAACTGTGTGTTGGATCTCTGACACGTGGCCCCGTTTTGACACGGAGCGGACGTACACGGGTCCAGGAACTGACATCGAGGGCCAAAAGTTCCTTGTGGGCATGTGCACTCATAACGTGGTCTTTCTCCTCCTCCTCTTCCTCTTTCCCCTCCATCTTTCCCTCCTCGTCCTCCTCCAAGAGGCAGCTGGGAGGATGATGACACCAGCAGACGACAGACGCCCGAGTTGAGACAGGGGCTAGGTTTGCAGACATTCTCAATCTCACAGAAATCTCCGGTGAAATGTGGGTCACAATGGCACTCGAACCCCCGGCCATTCGTTGCCGACAGTGAGCCCCCAACCTCACACCTCCCCCCGTGCTGGCAGGGCGCAGACGAACAGGGATCAGAGACGTCACAGTTCTGACCTGTGAAGGTCACTGGACACTGGCAGAAGTAGTTTCCCTGGACATCCTGAAAACATTTCCCGTCATTCCTACATGGGTTGGAAGCGCATGGAACTTTGACCTCACAGTCTTGACCACTGAACCCCGTGGGACAGTCACAGGCGTATGACGTCTTAGTAGTCAGTCTGCACGTGCCTCCGTTGCGACACTTGTCCGAACTACACACTTCTATTTCACACATGGCTCCCAGGTAACCCCGAGGGCACATGCAAGTGAAGGGGTCGCCTTCTCTGGTCTGTCGGCAGAATCCACGGTTGTTGCATCCGTGACCTCGGCAGTCGGTGAGGTCTGGGAGTGGGGGAGTGAGATTGAGTGAGTTGGGGGATGGGGAAGAGGGGGGTGAGAGGGGAGTAAAGAGCTGATTTAGACAGTGAAAGAGTGAGAGAATGAGTAAGGGGAGGGGTGTTGGGGGAATGAGGGTGATGGGGGAGTGAGTAAGGGGTGGGAGTGAGATTGAGTGAGTGAGATAATGAGAGAGTGAGAGAAGGGGACGCGGGTGAAAAAGTGAAAGAGGGCGGGATGAGAGAGTGTGTGGGGAG
>NW_004797379.1:297499-300173 GCF_000002075.1 Aplysia californica | reverse complement strand
AGGGGGGGGGGAGAGGATAGACACGTAGCATGTCATATTGTAACGAAAAATCAGTGTTAACATTATCCATCCTTGTTCTATCCCTCCATTCTGCCAAAAATGCATAGATCTAAACTATGCTTTCATCCATCAATCCGTCCATCAATCCGTCCATCAATCCATGTGCTATTTAGGTCCAACTCCGACTCAGTAAGAAACAGTATTAGCCACCAGAATCCCAATATCCAACATTCGTTAAATTTTCTTAAAACCAAGATCCTTTTTCATCTCAGCTTTTCCAGCATTTAGACGATGTTTCTCGGGTCATCCTGCTATACAACTTTCTGTCTTTTGCCACTCTGTTGGGCAGTTTTGTTTTAGTTCGAATTAATAAATGTTCCCATCTTCTGTTAGGTCTCCCCCTTCCTCTCGTGCCTTCTACCTGAAAGTCATGAATATGTTGCTGATAAAATGTTACTTTTACCCAAAGAACTGTCATAAGCAGCGGCGCTGTCCATCGATTTTAGTCTTGCAATGAAGGGCTAGACAAACCCATTTCCCTTATCGTTTTACCTTAGTTCCTAACCCTTAACCCCGGAAAAACTAACCTCAATAACCCAAATAACCTTAATAACCTAACTCCTAACCCCTAACCCTAACCCCTAACCCTAACCCCTAACCCTAACCCCTAACCCTAACCCCTAACCCTAACCCCTAACCCTAACCCCTAACCCTTGATATGTCAAACCTATTGAACAAAAACAGCACCCAAACTAGCACTAATATCATTCGTTGAGTCACAAGGATACAATTAAAAAACAAACAATGTTTAACATTATTAATTATTATTGATACTTCCAAAACAGTTCATTTACAATGCAAAATTTCTGAATTAAAAATCAACCCATTTGAAACATTTAAAATTAGCTCTCAATCAAATATATATAAAGTGGAAAGTCTGACCTGTGTGTGATCTGAGCACTCGCGCGCGCGCGCGCGCGCGCGTGTGCGTGTGTGTGTGTGTGTGTGTGTGTGTGTGTGTGAGTGCGTTTTGTGTATTGTGTATGTGTATGTGTCTTTTTCATCATGTCCATTGCATACTGAAGAATACAACGTCATTTTTTAAAAAACATAGCGAAAACAACAACCACAACAACAACAACAAACAAAAAAGAAGAAAAAAAAAAGGAAAGAAACAAAAATCGTATAAAATCAAACCCCAGCCACCAAACAATGTTTAGACACTGTATCATAATACCTCAGAACCCAAACCCCTAATCCTTAGCCCCTAATCCTTCACCCATATAACCCCTAACCTTTCACCCCTTAGCCTTAACCTAAACCCAAGACCTAAACCTAACCCCTACCCTAACCCTTAACCCCCAACATTTAACCCTTAAACCTTACATTATGTACATCAACAGTCGAAACACCTGCATTGCAGATCTTTCAAGAATAATCTTGTGGACTATTGCGCCATGTGCTGAAAAAGCCTGCTAAATATGTGAAAGCATAAATAAATACACAATTTATGTCTGTAATGTCATGCTATGTATCTGATATACAGTAGAGTCCACTGAACCCGAGCACGGTTGCGAAAACAATTGTAGCGGTCAGTCGTAGCGGTAACCCCCAAAAAATAATATAAATCCCTGATTATTTTTTCTTCTATATCAGCAACGGCTCTAAACTAGAAAACACAGCTAAATCGAAGGATATCCGGCGTTCCGGCAGACGACGGATTTAACGGATATGTTCGTAATTTTATATCTACAGTGTTATGTGTTTTCAAACCAATAAATAAATGAATACATATACGAATAGATAAATAAATAGATAAGTGAACAAATAAATCAATACATCAATAAATCAATAAAACAATAAATAAATAAATAAATCTCTCAGCTGTTGCTAACAGATGACAACAATACTTATTTGGTATTTTATTATGTATTTTTTCCAATTTCACCAGTGCTCTTCAACCTTCTTTTGTTCCTTCCTTCCTTCCTTCCTTCATTCTTTCCCTCCTTTATTATTCTTCCTTTGTGTCCGGTTTTTTTAATCTATTGTGTTATTTTTTCCACCTAATATCATGAACAGTTTATTCTCATTCTTTTATACATGACACCTTACGCTGCCCCAAACTCCGCTATTCTCTTTACACCGCCCCCCCCTTCTCCCACGTCCCCACCTACCCCTACCCCCTACCACATACCCACTATCCCTTAAACCAAGGGCCTTACAACAATAAATACTTTACAACCTCCTTGTTTACATGTGAGTGGGCGTGTCTCTGCTCTTATTAAGGAAACTGTTTTATTAGATTATAATGTTGTGTTTTAATCCAAAGATATTTTCTCTAAAGTGCAAGCTTGTGAAACCTCTTGTCCATTTCTGGATTAAGGTCTTACAGCCTTAGAGACTTTCTCTACAGTAAATTCCTCACCAGCAAACGTCTGATTAGTCTGGAAGTGAAAGACTGAAGAAAACGAGACCCTGAGAAAGGATGGTGCAACACTGATGTGCCTATCAGTGCACTAAGAAAGCTTCCAAAGGAACCCCTCTTTTTTTCACTGGTAAGAATAAGATTGATAAAAAATACAGACAGATTAGACCCAGATCTATGTTTTGAAGAAAAGATTCGAAAAGATTAGGCCTTGTAGTGTAAATCTATGCCCCTATCCCATACTCCCTT
>NW_004797379.1:294066-295444 GCF_000002075.1 Aplysia californica | reverse complement strand
ACACACACACACACACACACACACACACACACACACACACACACCGACACTCGCGCGCGCCAGCCCAGACAAAAAGAGACTCCCATCTGCCTTTAGTTGCTCCGTTACTGTGCGTGTTTATGAGACTCTGACAATGAACTGTAGAAGTGGGGAAAAGAACAGACTGGGAAAAAATATCGATAAGACAATGTGTATAGTGCAGCTTTTTTTAAATTCTGTACCATCTTCAATTTCTTGAAATTTTCTAAGCCCAGAAAGCTAAATTTTACCGGAGAAAGAAAAATAAAAACAAACATCCCAATGAAGTCGTTTAACAATTGTACCTTTGATAACGTATTTCTCAATACATTGTGTCATAACATAGTGGAATCAGTTGCTTGTCAATCTTCGGGAATATGAACATATTGGTATATCCCCAAAGCCTAACTATTTCCCTTGCTTTTGATGGAGAAAAAAAAATCCTCATCTATCTTGGACAGAAGTCGAGACATTTGCGATTGGATGAGGTGGGGGTCGCCTGGTTTCCGATTTAAAATTAGCAAGAAAATGGTCAAAAACATTTGGTGACGTCCAAAGCTTGAGGGTCCTTGGAAAATTGACATTTCTTGTGCCTTTAATCAAGTTTTTTCCACACTTTAAATTAACAAAAAACGTGTTGAACCTAAAAAAATAAATAAATAAATAAAAATTTAAAAAATCCGTTAAACATTTCCAGACAGGCGGGAAAATGCCGATTTCTTCGATTTCATTATTTTGACAAGCGCCTGGTTTCACCACATACAATGCATTTAAATCATTATGACAATTGCACATTTATGGTGCTTTTCTATTTTTTCTGTGGTTCGCATTCAGAATTTGAATTTCGACGGATTGTCCCTTGAGCACATATCATTATGCTACTGATGCCGACAAGTTACCCGTGAATATTGGACAAGGTTACTAAAAATAGTGTATAAAAATCACCCCCCAAAAAAAAAAAAAAAGAAAAAGAAAGAAAAACTTCAAGCAAAAGATGTTAGAAAGTGGTTTCTGACGGAATTTCTTTTTTACTGTAAGTGTTTTTACACCCCAATCGACACAATTTATATCACTTAATTTGGACAGAAGGGCGAGAGCCCAGCTGTTGCTGGATCGATAACAACATATCACTTAATTATGAGGAAAGCTTCCGACTCTGCCTGTCAAAACCAACCTGGTACGTGTTAGAGGTATAATAGGACCAAGACGAGATACTTAATCAAAATATCCCCCCTCTCGGGAATCACACCCGGGTATCCTGCGTGTGACAGCAAAGTGCCTTGTAACCGCTACACCACAGATGCCAGTGTCTCTAAGGGTCTCTCTCTCTCTCTCTCTCTCTCTCTCTCTCTCTCTCTCT
>NW_004797379.1:286754-289064 GCF_000002075.1 Aplysia californica | reverse complement strand
CCACCTCCCCCAACCAAAAAAGTATAGTTTTGCACACAACTACGAACATACTTATCCCTGGAAGCCCGTAAGACATAGCATCAATCCGATTGTGACTCCCACTGTGGCCTGTACTGTAACTGTAACCCGTGCAAACTATAGTGGGCTCACAAATCCGTGGCGCAACTTATTGTCAAATATTTTCTAAACTATCGAACAAAGACTCTCCAGCATTTGCAGAATGACATGTATCAATTTGTTTTAATTAACATATTAATATTTTTGTATACACCTGATAGATGTATTCTAGAAAACGCCTTATTAAATAAATATAAATGGTTTCTACAGATTTTAATAGGTTTACAGCTGGGGCAATGTCGCTTGTAAAAGCAAGCACCTCATTTTTTTTTAAAATCATGACGGTATGCTTATTGAACTCATTTTGGGGGGAACTTTAGAGCCAAAAGATATGTTCACTATGAAATTAGTTTCTTGTAACAAATTTTCAACAACAAAAAAAAACGTCATTTGTGAGCTGTGACGTGGGCCATATGCGTATGCAAAATGTGTTTGAGATGCGGGAAGTGCTGTGAACAATCCCATTTTCCGCGTGATGGAGATTTGTAGAATTGTAAATCTATGAAGAAAAGATTTTTTTTTTAATCTAGCCCCAACTGTAGAATAATATGATTGAGTTAGGACAAGTTGGTACAAACTGAGACACTGATTCCCTCGTTCAAGTGATATTTGAGGATACATTGCGCTACGAAGTTTTGACAACACTTTAGGTCAAACACCTTCAAAATGGGGTGGGAGTCCCAGGTTAATTTATTCCCAAAAGCCAAGGAGTACTACACAGATACAGTACTCCTTGCGAAAAACTAAAAAAATAATATCCTAGACCAGGCACTGTCATGGCCGCCCATTTTGCTCTGCATACATAGACACGGAATTATAATACCCTCGACCGGGCACTGCTATGGTTGCCACTCTTTACTCTTCATACATAGACTTAAATAAAACGTTCGGGAACCGTCATGGCTGCCATTTTATACTCTGTATTTTTTTTTAAATTGCAGTTCTGGTGCGCACCATGGACGCGCAAATAAAGGGTGACACACAAGTCTCATTACGGTCGAGTACACACTCAACCTTTCCCTCCTTGCCCTTCAATTGGTGCCAATAAATGAAGTCAAATGGTGCACTTCATGGTGAACCGGAAGTACTTCTTACGGGTCCAGTCCTGGATATCGTAATACAAGCAAAGATAGTACATAACAAGATGGTGCACTCAGCCAAAAAAGTGTCCACCGGAAGTCCGCTCTTTGCTTCAGATGGCGCTGCAGTCTGTTTTGAAGCTCTCTTTCGTTTTTCCAGAAGAAGAATAGGAATAGCACCTAATTGAGTGCGCAGATCAGTGCGGAGTTTTAGTTTTGTTTGTTTTTTTTAATGATCTCTCGCCTTTCATTTTAAAGTCAAATTAAACGAAGAAAACAATCACCCTTTCCTCCGGAAGAGGCTGTTTGTCAGCGTCACCATTTTAAAAAAAGCGTTCTTCCGAAATGTATTCAAAAACTTGCTAGTTTCACTTTGATTTTTTTTAACACAAGTAGGGTAACTCTGTTCGCAAAGGGTGCGCTTTTGCGAAGAGGGCGCCACCGAATTTTGAGGACACTTTTTTAATTGGCTCAAAGAGAGGAGTGACCCCTCTTGTTATGTAGACTCTTTGATACAAGTCTCCGGCGTATACCTTCAGTTATGTATTTAGGTCACGACACAATGGAATCGGGCGCTTGTCAGTTTTGAGGCATTTGGAGTTATTGGTATCATCGTAAAACCTGTTCATTTTTCTTGCTTTTTAAGAATTAAGACCAAATAATCTTGAATAAAAGTTTAGACATTAGGGGTTGAAGGTGGTGTGGGTTGCTAGATGTCAGAGATAATAATAGCAAGAAAATGGCTGCTAAAATTTTATAGCTTCCAAAGCATCGGTGTCCTTGGAAAATATAACTTTACATTTTGGTGCCTTTAGTAAAGTTGTTTCAGAAAATAAAATCCACATAGAAATGTCTTTTTAATTAATACAAAAGACATTGAGCTTTTTTAAAAAAAGATGAACAAAAATATATCCAAAATTCCCCAACCAACAGAAATATGTCGGTTCCTTTGAATTCACTGTTTTATCAAGTGCTTGATTTCAACACGATGCCATACTTCTATCTGTCATGATCATCTCTAACCTTATCCCAGCTCTGTGGGCTTCCCAATTCCTTCATTTAGCGAGCACCCTTCTGAGCCTCCTCTACTACAACCCAATTCTTCCAACCCCCC
>NW_004797379.1:283542-285006 GCF_000002075.1 Aplysia californica | reverse complement strand
CCCGCCACTACCCGACATTGAGTAAGACAGCTATGCCTCGTCCAGCCATCTCGCGAAAACACACACACACGCACACACACACACACGCACGCACAAATCTTGCCGGACTCAGAGAGCGGGAGACCGTCTCCCTCCTAATCTCCCTCAGTCTCATTCACACCCGAGTTCCCACTCGGTGCTCATGGATTTTACGTTCCTTTTTTGCTTCTTTAAATGCACGTGTGGGCTCACCCGAGCTTAAAATTTTCAAGAAGAAGGAAGATAATATATTGGTAATGTCAAAAATATTTATTATAGTAATTGTGTTTTTTGAGAAACTAATTTTTGTGAAAATTTCCTTCAAAAAGCCACGCGAGTGCTAAATTCATTATTGTGCCAATGTACTGGTTTTTAGTACAGTAACGGAAGAGTTCAATATTCGTATTATTTGAAAATGGGTGTTGGTAGTAGTAGTAGTAGTAGTAGTAGTAGTAGTAGTAGTAGTAGTAGTAGTAGTAAACAGTTTTTATTTTTTGTGGTAAATTTATGACTATTATAAGGATTGGTTAGTGTTCTCAACATTTACAAACGTGTTACATTTCCAAGAGATATTCGGACACCAACCAAGAAAAGTAATAAATATATCATCATTTGTGGTCATCTACTGAAAGGACTGGACATTTAAAGCTCTTCTGGCTTTTGGTGAGTACACATTGTAAACGTACTGTTTGTTGATCTCTTCCATTTACACTAAACATACTGTGTGTTCTTCTCTTCCGTTTACTTCAACACATTTTTTTTTCTTTGACTGCGTGAAAAATGAGCACAAGACTGAAACAAGTGCCTTTTAATAAACTTTCTTTTAACAATCTCGCAATGAACGGTTTCATGATAAGCTATAAAAATTTTGAAAATCTAGAGACGTGTTAATATATAATATCATTGTAATTGTGTTTTCACGCCAGAAGAGACAAATTTAGATCATTAATGAAACGGGCTTCATACTCAGCCTGTTTAGGCCACCCCGAGCTGATAGGGATACAACCTATAATAATAATAATAATAATAATAATAATAATAATAATAATAATTATAATAATAATAATAATAATAATAATAAATATAACGTCCGATAAAACTTTTATCGACATTCGGGAATCGAACACGGGTCTCCTGCGTACAATAGCGAACTTCTACACAACAGACACCAGTGAATACGGTTTCCAGAATCATTGTTAACAACATCACAGCAAACTACAGTTGAACTTTGAACCTGCTCTAACGGCCACCTGTCTAAAACAATCACCTGTCTAAAACAATCACCTGTCTAAAACAATCCACCTGTCTAAAACAATCACCGGTCTAAAACAATCCACCTGTCTAAAACAATCCATCTGTCTAAAACAATCACCTGTCTAAAACAATCACATGTACAAACGACCATTTCCCAGCCACTCCCTTGGAGCTTTTAACCACTATTATGGC
>NW_004797379.1:280465-281716 GCF_000002075.1 Aplysia californica | reverse complement strand
AATAATAATAATGATAATATTAATAATAACAATAAAACAACAAAATCAAAACCTTTTACGTCCATTTCAAAATACTTCTTTGTGGGTTGTACAGTACAAATCTTGATCCAGGCACAAAAAAAGCAAATTTGTCTTTCCCAATGGCTCTCAAGCTTTCAAGGTTATCATACTTTGGCACCATTTTCTAGCGATTTTTACCTTTGACTCTAAGCGAACCTCCCGACCTTTCATTGCAAATATCTCAACTTGTTATATATTCAAGATATTTGGGTATTAAGTGCTTGTTGTTTTTTGTTTTGTTTTGTTTTTGCTTTGTTCTTTTCACCAAAAGCAAGACACATGAATAAGCCTTCATCAATATTATACTAAGCTCCGCTTGCCCCAGACGCCTTTCAGCGTCGGTGACACACATTATAACCCCGGCAGACCTGATGGCATTCTGAAACAATCTCAACGTCCGGGGGAGCACGCAGTTTCTTGGTCAGGCGCTTTTTTTTTACTGGGGGGGGGGGGTGAGCACAGAGAAGCACTTATTGGACACCACACCCCTGTCTTTTGTGTGTGTTTTAATTGAGGTGTTTTACCTCCCCATCGACACAATTTAAATCTTTTAGACGGCGGGCTTCGACCCTGCCTGTCAGGGCCAACCCAAAACTGAGAGGGGTAACGTCCCGATAAGACCGAGATATTGGAAATATAAAAGTTCTCACCACCCTGAAACCGAACGTTGGTCTCCTGCGTGCAACAATGAGGTGCCTAACCGCTTCGCCACTCACACCAGTGGTTTAATGTTTCAGTAAAGACAATCACATTGGCACAATAACGGTCGTTTAATATTCGAGTAAAGAGACGTACAACGACGTGATAATGGCTCTTTAGTGTTGGGGAAAAGCAAGATAGACAGTCTGAAATAACAGACAGGTAAGGTATGCAGTTGCGAGCGCCGTAAAACTCTGTACTACTAAACTAAGACAGGTAAGGTAAAGAAATGGGACCTTCCAGTAACGCCCTCCAACCACTCACATCAATTTGTTTTAGTCGGATAAGGAGGAAATTAATCATTAGCTTTAAAAAAAAAGAAAGCTTTATATCGCTGTTGTTTTGTAATTATGGGCTGTGTCATGTTGACCTTTCTGGTCTCCCCTCTTACGTTTGAGATCTTTGCGTTATTCACTGCATGGCACACAGAGGAAGACAGGTGGAGAAAGAGTGAGAGAGGGAGGGGGAGAGAGAGAGAGAGAGAGAGAGAGA
>NW_004797379.1:276567-278236 GCF_000002075.1 Aplysia californica | reverse complement strand
CCCCGGTATAAATTAGATATACCGATCTACATAAAATAACTTCGACCACAAGCTCTGGTATATAAAAACAGCAATCTATTACTACAAGGTATAATTAAGAATAATCAAGTATCTTTGTACGTCCAAATCGTACCGCGAGATTGTCGGTCCTCCCACTTATAGAAATGTCAAAACCCCTTGAATGTAATTAAGATCTTTTGGTGAGATAGTTTGTTTATTTTTTCTGTTTCCGCCATGAAGTTTTAAAATCCATGCCGCAGGTGCTGTTGTGTTTTGTTTTTCACTGCTGTCCTTATATATATATACTAGCTGGGCCCCCTTTCGAAAAAAGGAATTTAAAAAATCGAGTCATTGAGGAACAGTTCGCACGGCTAGTGAACGGAGGCCTCACTTGTTTACAAAGTCGTCTAAACGAAACAAAAGAAAAACTGAAAATTAAACTTAGATCTATACGGGTCGCACACTTAAAATAGTGCTCAGTATTGTGCGACAATGCGCGATCGTATCGAACGAAAGTGGGACTTGAAATAAACAAACTTGGCGGATTTTCTAAAATTACAGAGACAGAAGCGTCGGCCTGCAAAAACGATCGGGCAAAATAAAGAAATTTAGCTTTTTGCAGCAAAGCTGTCTCAAAAGTGAAAAAACGAAGGGCGTCATGATCTGGAGAATATTTTAAAGAATCGTTTGGCGAAACCCGCATGTCGATCGATGCAGCCATTAAAAAGCCTTTTGAATAGCAAATTTCGGTCACCACAAATAGATAATAGATATTCTTTTATTTAAAAACTACACATAATTAATGTGTGACTGAGAAAAATGTGTGTGTAGGGGAGGGGGGGGGTGAGTGTGTAAGTGGGTTGTGGGGTCTCATTACGAAGCCACTGCCACTGCCCTATAAGCAGGTCAACCCCTCCATGGTGAAAATGTCACGCGTGAACTTCTACACTAATGCGCATGCGTGAAATACTGCAGTGTATCGTCATCCACACCTCCCCCCCCCCTCTTTTTTTCTCTAATTGGTTTTGTTTGTGTTTTTTCTTCTTTCTTCTTTTTTTCACCTCTTAATACTTTCTGTTTTCATTTTTTGTTCTACTTTGTTTGTTCTTGGGGGTTTTCTTTTTTTTGCCTATTTATACCTTCAGTCTTTTTTCCTCTTTTCCCAATTTACTTTTTTCTTCCTTCACCTGTCGATACCTTTTTTTGTCTCATTTCCCCCTTCATGTCTTTTCCCACCTATTAATGCCTCATGTTTTCTTTCCTCTTTATCCTTTCTTCCTGTTTTATCTATTAAATTTTGTCTATCTACAAAGAGAGTTAATTGGTTTTGTTAAAACAAGAAAAGACTGAAAACATCACGAGACTGGAAAATACTGTACATGTACAGTTCGCATTTTTATACAAAAAGTATTTTAATAATACACATGTATATCAAAATCATTCTGAATATAATTATTCACATATAGTGTAAATGTTTGTCTTTAAAAAAATCAGCTTGATATCAGAGATTGGCACTTCCTCGACCATTCAAAGTGCTTTTCTGCTGAAACAAAAAAGCAAACAAACGAACAAGCTTACGTATAAGGAGAGAGACGCAGATAGATAGATAGATAGATAGATAGATAGATAGATAGATAGATAGATAGATAGATAGATAGATAGATAGATG
>NW_004797379.1:274349-275670 GCF_000002075.1 Aplysia californica | reverse complement strand
ACAGACAGACAGACAGACAGACAGACAGACAGACAGACAGACAGACAGACAGACAGACAGACAGACAGACAGACAGACAGAGAAGGTTAGGCACTTAGCTTTCGTTCAGAGAAGACCTGAGTTTGATGGAGGAAGTTTTTATCGAGTATCATCATCTGGGTCTGTCTGCTGGGATGTATCCCTCTCAGTACTAAGAGACCGGTATTGTATGTATGTATGTATAGTATAGGGTTTTACGGCGCTCGCAACTGCTAAGGACCGGTATTGTGTTGATGTGTTTCTCAAACAAACAAACAAACAGACACACGAACAAAATTTCCTCGACCAATATAACCATTCTTTTAATAGAACTAGATTCTATAATATTATAGAAAGCTGTTACATGTCATATGACTTGGCGGGAACATAACTTTTCTTTCTTCTTCTTTTTTTTTCAACTGTATGCGAAGCCTTGCTAAAAATAAACGCCCGAGTTAAATTTATGAAGGAAAGGGCCAAGTGATCGTTAGTGAGCTCAGATCAGACACAAAATGTGTCAAGCGACTGTCCGTGACACGCGGTGTAGATGGGTGGCCATGGGCTGTGTAGGATTTTGAGGAATCCACTAAAACCTGAACTTTAAAACAACAGGGCGCTGCACGGGGGGAGACCATTATAGCCGCGCACTTTTTGAAGATATTGATACAATTAGATTTCTGATTACCAAAACCAATACTATCCTACACTTTAAGTAGCCTCTGCGATTTACTGGATTTTGGGACCAGCATTTATATCAATTAGATGGCGACCAGCTATGACGTCCAGCGATGGCATATTGTAAACGTGTTTTTCCATCGTACAATAGTGTGTATTATTTTGTTTCGTTAAAAGTTTGTTTGTATGTATACAATATGTATGTTTGCTATTGCAATCCAAATTTCCTCACGCTGACCGATAAAAGTGTAATTCATTTTATCAATTCATGAATTTATTAATTTGATAAAGAGTACACTAAACCTCTTTACCCGATCCCGTCCGATTCGATCAGATCATGCGGATCGGGTCTACTTGACCAGTGCGCATCCGTTCTCACATAGCAGCAGAAAAAAAATCATTGAACCGTGCTGGGTGTCGAGTCCCGTGATTGAATGACGTAACACAGAGTAGTTCCCTTCTGCGACGTAATACAAAGTGTTTCTGACCCGGGCGCTGTGCCCCACACATTGAAGGCGTCGCAAAGTTTGTCCGTTTGCTGAGGGGGGTTGGGGGGTTTGTGGTGATTTCTATAGAAATTCTCTCTCTCTCTCTCTCTCTCTCTCTCTCTCTCTCTCTCTCTCTCTCA
>NW_004797379.1:268517-270734 GCF_000002075.1 Aplysia californica | reverse complement strand
CACTTTACACGAATTTTCCTCACTTCACCCAGGTGGGAATGGGCACCCGGCTATAGACAGCGAAAGATCTTGTCAGTTTGTTAGTGTTTGAGCGCTTAATCAGCTGCTTGCACTGTATACTTCCCGGGAAGCTGAGAATGTTTCGGAATGTTCTATGGTGTGCTGGGGTAATAATATAGTGTGTAAAGCGCATAGAGCCTGCTGTAGAGCGGGAATATGCGCTATACAAATGCTATTTATTATTATTATTATTTATGATGTTCACCCACCAGTATCGCACAACTGGCCCGTCCACTGTCCGAGACACACACGACTTCCGGTTTCGTTGCAGTAATATTGTGACGTCACAGGCACACAGCGCTGGGTGCAGGCGGGGCCGAAGTAGGTGTCGGCACAGTACAACTGGCCGAGCGAAAGCACAACAAAAACAAAAACAATCAAGACTGTTTTTTTTTTTACAAAATGGAAAATAGTCATGGGTCTTATAAAAGAAAGAAATAAAACAATTTTCTTTCAAACTAAAGAGAAACAAAATATGTTACAACATGGAAAATAGTTATGGGGCTTATAATAAAAATAAATAAATAAAACAAATTTCTTTCAAACTAAAGAGAAACAAAATATGTTACAACATGGAAAATAGTTATGGGGCTTATAATAAAAATAAATAAATAAAACAAATTTCATTCAAACTAAAGAGAAAAAAATATAACAATTCCACCCCCCCCCTCCCCCAAACCACATTCTTCCACCTACCCCGTTCGGTGGTTAACATAGTAAATGCATCTTTTAGTTTTCGTAAGGGTCTTACGCCACTTGCAAGACAATCGGATCATATGAGTGCCGAACATTAAAGGTGTCACAAGAGAATAAAGTACAAAGAAAAGATTGGGGAGAGACCAGTGACGATAGATGTTTGATAGGAAAGAGAGAGCAGGCCGCATCAGAAGAACCACCAACTACCCACTTCCTGTCCCCGTGGTTTTATGCACCCCGAATAATTTCCCGAACATTTTTTGCATAATTTCTGATTATTTTCCTTTATCATTCTTTGTTAAAATTAACAGAATCGCATAATTTCACATCTTTTGGCTCAGTTTGCATAATTTCAACATTTTTCTTGCATTAAACGACGGGGACAGTACTTCCCTACCTTGACCTGCAGCACCAGGTGGACGCCCGAAGGGTCACGAAGGTCAAAGGTTCCCCAGCCAACCTGGTCACTGTTGGGACCTCGTGGAAGACCTAGGAACATAATACATGTAATATACACACGGAAAGCTCACAGTGACTTCATAGCTGTGTGTGCTTGACTTCAAGATGGGTTGTTGTCACTTTGTGACGTCGTATTGGGTTGTTTCAATTATGTGACGTCAGGACGGCTTGCAGTCACTATGTGACGTCAGGATGGGTTCTTGTTGTTACTACTCTTATGACTTCAGGGTGGGTTCTTATTGTTTCTATAATATGACGTCAGGATGGTTTGTTGTTGTCACTATACCGTCAGGATGGGTGCTTGTTGTTACTATAATATGTAATATGACGTCAGGATGGGTTGTTGTTGTCACTATATGACTTCAAAATGGAATGTTACAGCAGCTGCTATGTAATGGTAGGATGGGTTGTAGTCACGTGGCTACTGGTTGTCACTATGTTAGGATGGGTTGTCGTCACTGTTTGACGTGACTACTGGTCGTCACTATGTGGCGCCAGAATGAGTTGTTACAAATACATCTATTTGACGTCAGAGAGGTTTGTTGTCAATATAAGACGTCACGATGGTTTGTTACAAAAATTGTTATGACGTCAGGAAGGTTTGTTGTCAATATATGATCTCACAATGGGTTGTTACAAATACATCTATATGACGTCAGGGAGGTTTCTTGTCAATATATGACGTCACTATGGTTTGTTACAAAAATTATTATGACGTCAGGAAGGCTTGTTATCAATATATCAAAATATAACACCACAATGGGTTGTTGTAACCATACAACATAAGGCTGAGATTTTTGCCCGTAAGTGACATCTTAAAGGGTTGCGATACTATACCAGTATAGCGGTCCAAATTGGGACGTAGAGGGAATACAGAAAAAGAGAAAGGGAGAAAGGGCGAAGGGGCGAAGGGGAGGGGGGAGGGCAGAGAGGGGGAGAGATGGGGGGAGAGGGGAAGAAAGAGAGAGAGAGAGAGAGCGATGGGGAGAGAAGGGAAGAAAG
>NW_004797379.1:265217-266425 GCF_000002075.1 Aplysia californica | reverse complement strand
CCCCCCCCTTAGAAAAAGCCGCACTCATAACAGGAAATTAGCAAACATCCTCTGGTTTGAACCCCACCCCATCCCGTCACACCTAAGTCAACACACCTTTCCTTGCCACCTCACTGTGAAGCGGATTAGCGCTCACTGGAAGGAACGTGAAGCGATGGAGGGCTGTGTCAGTCCCACAACACGCTTTGTTATGTCATTGTGAGAACCCCCACCCCCTCCCGACCCTCACCCCTCAAGCTTGAAAAAAAAAATCCCACCCCCACCACCAAACCACCTAGTGTACATTAGCACACACGCACGCACAATGCACACACCCATGCACACACGCACGCACATACGAACGAACATACGCATGCACGTGCGCACTATCTATCTATCTCTGTTTATCTATCTATCTATCTCTGTCTATCTATCTATCTGTCTATCTATCTATCTATCTATCTATCTATCTATCTATCTATCTATCTATCTATCTATCAGACATTAAAACGGGTGGCTCTGGTGGCCTAGAGGTTAAGGTGTTCGCCTCTCATTCAAAGGTACCGGTTTCGAATCCCGGTAGGGACGGAAAAAGGTTCTTCTCTAAAATTATAGTCTCCTTTCCCCTCCTTTCTTGCTCTCTAGCAATGTTCTGTCGTCTGCTTTCGTCTCCTCTTTCTGCCCCCACCCATTCACCTCCTTTGCCCCCTCCTCTGGGCCCCTGACTTTTTCTGCAGCCATTCTACTGCTACTCCTTGGCTTCTTCATACTGTTGTCTTTCAACCATATCCCAGATCTTCTGATAGGAAATATCTACACCTAGCCTTCTCCGACAAAGGTGAAAAATCTCGGAGGTATCGTGTGCAAGTTGCGCACGTTAAAGATCCCTTGGTGGTCCAAAATCGACAAGAATAGGCTTTGGCCGCCACCTGGGCAAAATTCAAAATGTCCTACCAACTGAAAATGTTAAATGTGTCCCGCGCGCTCAAATGACCTTATGCACTAGCAAGCAAGTAGTAAACTTGGCGGAATCTGGAAATCTTTTCGTTATGCGCGAATTTTGTTATGTAAGTGTTTTAGATACAAAGAATAATATATCATATCATTTAAAAAATTCGTGACTTGAAAATCTGTTCGCTGCCCGCATGTTTCACTATTATATACTACTACTACTACTACTACTACTACTACTACTACTACTACTACTACTACTACTACTAATAATAATA
>NW_004797379.1:263611-264810 GCF_000002075.1 Aplysia californica | reverse complement strand
CTCACACACACACACACACACACACACACACACACACACACACACACACACACACACACACACACACACACACACACACACACACCTATACATCGTTACGAAATGAGCACATAAAAATACACAATAAAATAATATACACAATGTAATTCAATGTAATGTAGTGGCGTCGGTGGCCTACTGGTTATAGGCTCTCGGACTCGCAACCGTAAGGTCGTGGGTTCGAATCCTGTCAGGGGCCCGACGTTGTATCCTTGTGAAAGGCCCTTTGCACAAATTTTCTTCACTTCACCCAGGTGGAAATGGGTACCCGGCTATAGACAGTGAAAGATCTTATCAGTTTGATAATGTTTGAGCTCGTGAAATCTGCAGCTTGCACTGTATGCTTCCGCGGAAGCTGAGAATGTTTCTGAGTGTTCTCATAGTGTCCGCTGGGGTAATAATAGTTGTAAAGCGTATAGAGCATGTTCTTGAGCACGGATATGCGCTATATAAATGCAATTATTAATTAATTAATTAATTCGAAAAAAATATTTATACGTTTACATTGATTTATTCATTCATTCATTCATTTATTTAATTATTTTTTTATTTACTTATTTACTTTTATGTATATTCAGTCGAATATGTGTGCATGAATGCATGTGTGTATGTCTCTGTGTGTATTAGTGTGAGTGTGTGTGTGTGTGTGTGTGTCTCTGTACGTGTGTGTGTGTGGGGTGGGGGGTGGGGTGTGTGTGTGTGTGTGTTTGTTTGTTAAAGTATTTATAAATGCTGTATACTCCTATAAACACGATTTAGATCACTCAGGAAGCGGGTTGCTTAGACCCTGCCTGTCAGGACCGGGACTGAGAGGAACACGTCACCCTAGCAGACTGGCGCAAGAGAAATATTTCTGTCGTCTGTTCGTGCAATCTAAAATTGTAGCACAAAGCCTTCTCTTTCTTCTCGTCCTTGCTCAAGGACACACCCCAGTGACCAACCACCTAAACGATGTGTTATCGACATTGCTTGACATTCAAGAGGAGCCTGGGCTCACGAACCACTCGAATGCTGGAATAGTTCAGTGGGAAACGGAAGAAATTCGTGAGAATTTAGCTCACATTCCCCTAGAAGAATCGAAAAGACCACCCCGCCCCCACCCCCTCCCTTTCCAATTTTACTGGGACGTCCATGCACAAACATTGAGAGAACGGGGGAGA
>NW_004797379.1:257655-261736 GCF_000002075.1 Aplysia californica | reverse complement strand
TAGATAGATAGATAGATAGATAGATAGATAGATAGATAGATAGATAGATAGATAGGTGGTTATCTGAATCTGGAGTTCGATCCCCGAGTGGGGAGACTTTTAAGGAATTCAGTCTCTCTGCTGAGATGTTGTATCCCTCTCTATCCAGTTTGGCTCTGGTAGGCAAGGTTGAAGATAGATAGATAGATAGATAGATAGATAGATAGATAGATAGATAGATAGATAGATAAATATAACCAGAACAATATCAACAATGAGAGCAATAACAATAACAACAATGAAGAAAAGGCAAAGTATCAAGCAGCAACAACAATAACAACAACAACAACAACAACAACAACAACAACAACAACAACAACGACAACAACAAAAATAACATCACCACCAATATCAACAACAACAACACTAACAACATCAACAACACAAACATCAGCAACAGCAACATCAACAACAACATCGACAACAACATGGAAAAGGCAGCAATATGTCCACAACACTCGTTCATTAATTACCTTCGCTAGCCCCAGAAAGAAGAGGACAATGCCAGCCTGTAGATAGCTTGTCTTGAGGAAACTGCATCTATGTTTCTGCCACGCCATCATGCCAGGCTGTGACGTCACAGGGGTAGCTGCGTCAACCGTTACTCGGCAAAATGTAGCCTAACCTTCTCCACGTTTTTTGTTCTTTACTCCTCGAGCACTTTTATCTATCTGTCTTCCAAAATCTGACTGAGCTTCTCACTATTTCTAGGCTTTTACTTCAGACAGAAACCACCAAAAGGTATCTGGTACTGTAGTTTTAGTCTCAAAGGATGTGAGTCTTCTCTGCTGCTGGATAAAAAACAATTGTAATACCGTGTCTCTGAACAACTGTCTCTGCGCTCTCACAGTGCCTTCTTTCTTCTTCTTCACATCGTTTAGATGGACGAAGTGGAGTAGAAATTTCCAAGCCTACACACTCACTCTTCAAAAATTAATACCGGTACTCTCATAAAGTTCACCCTAAATATTCTGGTAACGTTCACTTTTCGTATGGTCTGGTCAATTCTCTCTAAAAATAGTCTGATAAATCTAACTCTTTAGTCTGATACAGGTTCAAAACTGGATGTCACTCGGATAAACGTTCACAAACAGGATCTCATCACAGGTACATTATTATGCACACATGCACGAGGCATCCGATCACGAGTAGCTTCTGAAAGGTATGGTTCAAACCCCGTCATATAGAGACGGTGTCCATTGTCTTCACGTGTTGCCACAGTGTAGCCAGAGTATAGTCCATGCTCTGTGGGCCACTCACTTCAGTCATTTATCTAGAAAGGTCTGGGCTGGGAGCAATGGGCTCATCGATTTTCCTTTCCGGGGAGATTTTTTTTTTAAACTGTGACCACGACAACTTCAAGAAAAGGCACAAAGTTTGTCTGTGTAAATTTTCCGTGTTAGAAAAAGTGCAAACTTCGGCTAAATTCCACTTGCTTTTCACAAACTCCGATTTCAGACCAGAAGGACAGGCGCGAGAGATTGCCAGTGTGTGACTCCGTCTTTAGATCTGAGCGTCCTTGAAGGGAGAATTGAGAACGAGAAAAATGTGGAGAAGCCAAGAAGTCGCGATACCAATTATCCCCCTCCCCACGCCTCTCTCTCTCTCTCTCTCTCTCTCTCTCTCTCTCTCTCTCTCTCTCTCTCTCTCTCTCTCTCTCTCTCTCTCTCTCTCTTTTCTGACTGTGATGGGCGAGGTTTTAAAAAGTTTTAGACAGACCTGTCCTCTCAACGACTGTCCAAAAGCTGCGGATACAAAATACAGTTGCCAACCAAGCAAGCAATCTATTTCAGAACACGAAACAAGTAGCAAGAGAAGAAGATTCTATCGCTGACTAGCTTCCTAATGAGGGAAATAAATGTTGGAAGATGATATCCTAATATTTCTTGAGATAGGGTGAAACGAGTGTCTCACCCATAGAAACTAAATAAATAAACAAAACCAACAGCAACAGCTATAGGAACAAATTAAATAAATTGTCAGCCCACCAAACTAGCTAGCTATTTTAGAACACCGAACATGGCGTAGGAATATCTGTCATTTTCGAGCTTCCTTAACTCAAAAATATAAAATACTGGACGATGCTATCGCATACCGCATCCTGTGGTGGGAGGGAATGACAGCTCTGTTGTCGCAACGATACACTAAAAACCGAAAACAGAATTGAGAGACAAGCAAGCAAGCTATTTCGGAACACAAGACACTATAGAGGAGAGGAGGAGAGTTATATCGTCGGTCAGCTGTTCAAATACTAAGCCCACAATTTTCATTTCCTTTTGGTTTTTTTGTTTTCTTAATCAATTTCAGTTTCTTATTTTTCATATTGGTTGCATTTGCTCAAGAAATATTAATTTTGTCGAAATTCAAGTTCTTAATATTTTTTAAAAGCAAGAAAAGTTACATAATTAAGGTAAAAGTGTTAAAATAACGAAATATTTTTTCCTTCTGTCCTGATAAAAAATTCATTTTCTGGGCTTAGTAGAACATTTGGACCCCCCCTTCCGGCGATATTATAGATCTAGTCTATTTATTTCTAGTTTCCTTAACACAAAAACATTTTAAAAAACTGGAGTTTCCGATCTTCTGGTGGTGAGGAAGAAAAGACCACCTTTCTTTTCTTTATCGAAAAAGTGGCTATTTTGGAACACTAAACATTTCGTTAGAGTATAAAATTTTTCTGTCGCTTAACAGCTTCTCACCACACAACCATCAAAACTAGGACGGTTCTGTCTTCCTGTCTGGGTGGGAGACAGAATCTTTCTATTATCGAGTATGTAAAAAAAAAAAAGGGATAACGTTATATTTTAAAATAGTTCTATACACAATTCCGTCACCAACCGAACTGGAGAGCTATTTTAGAACACGAAAGATTTTATGCGAGTATATCCTATCGCCTGCTGGCTTCCTTCACCACAAAAATATCAAATAGTGGACGATCCTAGCTGAGAGGCGAAAATGCTCTGAACCTGTGATTGTTTCTGCCGGGATGAGAATGAGAGAGAAAAAGTCCTGTCCTTCAATATCACTGTTCTCGGATACTGCACCCTTCAGGTTCTACCTCTCGAGAATCTGATCTTTGGTCTGGTTAAACTAACCGATGCTCTAACAATAACCCTAACCACGAGCACGCCGCAGAGAGGCACAAAGGCTCCTTTCAGTAGCGGCAGAGAGCAGACGGTACAAACTGCACGCGTGAGTCGAGAGCTATGAAAATGAAATACAGCGCGATTGTTCCCGACGACGCCATTTTCTTTTCCGCGCTTTCTCGCAAACTCTCGTCTTTTTCTTCGTCCTTTTTTGCTCATGCTCATGCCTTTTGAGATATTGGTCAGGATTCTTTCACGCAACCGTCCGGCCGAGTGACACATTGTAGCAGCTGCACTTGGCCGCCGGGTCGTCCCCTCACACACATCTCTCACTCTCTCACAACAAAGTTCTATCTGCACAATAAACAATACACAATATGACTGATAATACGTTCTAACTTTAGAGCTTCGAAATTCTTTTCTCCCCTTTGAGTCCCCGGAACCAGAAAGTGCTAACTGGTTTCCAAACCGTTTCTTTGACTCGGAGTTTTGCTGTTGAAGCTGGATAAGCCGGAAGAAAAAGTGGGTCTGGTTATGTCCTAATTGTTTACCCAGTGTCCGAGTTGTGTTTGTGGTCGGGTCCGGGCGGAATGAGAGGCAGGCTGTTCCAGCTGGGAGGGACAGATTTGTTCTGTTTGCTGGACGCTCTCTGGGGGATCTCAAAGATATCCCGATGTCTGCCGGCAGGAGAGAGGGAGGAATGTCGGCGGGGATGTCTGGGACATTGCAACTGGAAAAAATACACACACATTCTTATGGACAAACATACACATCGGCGCACACACACTGTTGCACAGTTGTATGAACAAACGTACCCATCGCCGCACACACATAGTGACAGTTACATTGTCGTATGAACAACATACACACTGATTCACACACACACACGCATGCTGTCACACATTTGTATGAAAAAAGTGTTCACTGATGTACACACACACACACACACACACACA
>NW_004797379.1:251099-253170 GCF_000002075.1 Aplysia californica | reverse complement strand
CCCCCGCCACCCTCCTCACCCTTATGTGCGTAGATTTCAGAGTAATAAAAGGGCTCGTATTTGCCATTTTTAATTTCTTATCTTCCTCCATTTGTTTCTTTTTCTCCTATCCTCCTCCCTGTCTTTCTTATTCTCCATTCATTCTTTTTTTTTCCTTTCTCTCTTGTTTCTTTCTTTCCAATTCTTTTGCCCGTCCAGTCCTTGCCCTCTGCATTTCTTTCTTTCTTTCTTTCTTTCTTGTTTTTCATTTCTTTTTTCATCGTTCATAGAATACGGTAACAATAAGAAGACTGCACTGCAAGCACGGCCCCTCTGTAGCGGTGGTGTTTTAAAATCCACATACCAGGCGCAGTTCGTCCATAGAGCACGGTCGTGCAGTGCCGCCCAAAATTAAACACTTACAATAATAAAATAAAAAGAAGCCAGAAACAAACGCTAGCCAAATATTATATCAAAACATACATCTCACTGGCGCCATAACTGTCATTGCTATGTCTATAGCGCCGTAAAACATCTACTATGCCATGCCAAAGTCCACGCGCTTTGGCTAAACAGAAAAGGATATTCAACAGGGTAACCTGAATTATAAATCGCTCTTGGGGATAACCCAAGCGATGACGACACTCGTGGCGAGTTTGGCGGTACATTAATATTAATAAGACGGCACATCTCAAATGTGCTCCTGCCGAATAGGGCCGAAACATAGCCCACCGTAGGCAGTCTAAAAACAAACATGATAGACCCTACGCTATTCTTTGCCAGTATTATGTGAGCCCCTGAGCAGTCCAGCGGAGTACTCAAGTGAATTGTGATTGGTTCATTGTTTGTCTTGCCACTAGGCCTATTTTTAAGTGAATGTAACCGTGACCGCCCTATGAGTTGTGCCTTTGAATGGTTTTGTAGTGGAGTAGTGAAAGTTATTACTTGTACTTGAGTGTTCAGTTCCAATACAGGATGAACGAAATTGATGTTTAGCTAACAAACAATTTAGTACTAGAAATCAAAGTAAAAAGAATGAAAATAAAAGCACGAGGTCCTCCCTCATCAACCCAAAGATCCTAAAATTATACACCGTCTCATTTACTATGCCCTTGACCATCTTCAGCATGCAATAGCTTAATTATTATTGTGCATGCCCACTTTTTAGCCCCACGAGCCGCCCCTGCCACATACAGCAGATTTTTCTACTTCGAATACAATTTGTTCTGTCAACTTTTCATTGTAACTGATCAGGTTGGAAAAAGAAATCTTTTTTCTCTCTTTTTCTTTTCTCCTTCCCTGCCTTTCTTTTTCTCTATCTTTCCTTTCTTTCTTTCTTTCTTCCTTTCTTTCGTTCTTTCTTTCTTCCTTTTTTCTTTCTTTCTTTCTTTCTTCGTTCTTTCTTTCTTTCTTTCTTTCTTTCTTTCTTCCTTTCTTTCTTTCTTTCTTCCTTTCTTTCTTTCTCCCATATTTCTTACCCCCGCTTTCTTTTGCTAGTTAATTCCTTTCTCTCTGCAATTCTATCACTCGTCCTTTCTGCCTTTCATTATTTCTTTTCTTTTCTTTGTCCTGTCTTTCTCAGCATACGGTCACAATAAGAGGACTACCTCAAGTGCCGTTGTGTTTGATAAAGAACAAACTCTTCCCAACCCCCCTCCGATGTCCCCAATTTTGTTTTTGATCCCATATTTTCCCCTCATCCCTTTGCTTCGAGCACATATTATCTAGAGGTTGTGCACACTTTTCAAACAACAGGTGAAAGGAATTTTGTTTTAGCTGTCGAGCAGCAGGTTTTTGTTCTCAGTGTTTGCTGGGCCAACTTAGTTTTGTGTAACTTGTTTGGGTCAAGGAAAAATTAGAGATTGGTGAAAAAAAATATCACACTGTATACACTGTACATTTCCATCTCAAATTGGTTCTATCTATCTATCTATCTATCTATCTATCTATCTATCTATCTATCTATCTATCTATCTATCTATCTATCTATCTATCTATCGATCGATCGGGTCTATCTACCTATATATCTGTTTATCTACCTAATTTGTCAGTGTCTGAAGCTATCTGTTCTTCTCTTTCTCTCTTCTATCGT
>NW_004797379.1:245858-247459 GCF_000002075.1 Aplysia californica | reverse complement strand
CCACTCCTTCAAACCCTTCTACGTTTCCCCCGACCCCCAGACCAAATCTAACCCCTTAAGTCGTATTCTCCGCCCCCATCCACAGATTACGGAATCCATAGAACTGGAAATACAGACAGAAAGCCACTTTAACGTCAAGACAGTGGAAAATATTCTAGATTATTTTGCTATGTAAATGGTTACAACCCTGGTCAGTTCAATTTAGATATCGTTTGGTCGTTTTGAAGCACAAGGGGGGCGATCCCGAAAATTGCATTTTTGAGAAAATCGAAGATAAAGTTTTGGCCCGCTGTTCAGTTTCTTTGAAAGACAAGGAGAGTTTTCTCTATAACCAAACAAATATACACACTAATGAAACTAAACGTCTCCCATAGGTATGGCAATGCCCACTTTTGGTGTAGGTAAAGATTTCTGAAAACACCCCAAATCTGGGTTAGCCCGCTTGTCCTTAAAAGCGACCATTTAGGAGGCGGGCTGCTATGAACCTGCTTGTCAGGGTCAACCCGGACTGGAAAGGCTTCTGCCTGCACCACTTATTAAAAGTATGCTCCTTGCAGAGTGACAGATGGTTACATAGTACCTAGTGGTTTGGCTTTCGAACTCGCAACCGTAAGTTCGTGGGTTCAAATCCCGGCAAAGGCCCGACGTTGTGTCCTTGGGAAAGGCACTTTGCAGGAATTTTCCTCACTCCATCCAGGTGGGAATGAACCAGCTATAGAAAGCGAAAGATCTTGTCAGTTTATTAGTGTTTGAGCTTTTACTGTACCGGTATGCTATCTAGGATGCTGATACTCTTTCTTGGTGGTCTAGGGTCTGCTAGGGCAATAATATAGACTGCAAAACGCATAGAGCTTGCTGTCGATCGGGGATATGCGCAACACAAAAGCTAATACGTAATTAGTTATTTATTACAGTCATTATAGAAATCACAGTCTAGATAGCCGACACAGGTACTTTGATCTTTAAAATCTTTTTTGAAACTTATTTTTTTCTTTGTTTGATGAGTGCTCCTTTTTTAGGTTTTCATATTAGTGATCTTATTCTTATCAGACAATCACTGACTATGAGAATGTAAGTAAAGCACAATGATATTTCAATACGAAACTGGAACAATAAGAGAATATGAATAACAATGACTAGATCTACATGTATTTGATTGGTATTTAGTTAAATATATCATTAGATTTTTTCTAGCTTTTGCTGCCTATTATAGCTAGGGATGGGCAGGTACCGGTACCCAGTACCGGAACTCCCGGTTCTACCGAAGGAGGTGTCAGTACCGACACCTGGCCTCCAGTACCGGCTCTCGGAAGGAGCCGACACCAACGGTTATACCGGCTCTGAGAAGGAGCCGACGCGACCGTTGTTTTTTTCTTACCGGGCCTAGCAGCTGTGACGTCAGATGCACACAACGCAGAGGGTGACCTTGATACAGGACTTCAGATTAAAAATTGACAATCAAAAACGAAGTTTGCTTAAATTTATAATATGGCTTCAACTCAAGTTCCGCGCGAGCCACTTTGCTTATATTGATACGCTGATTCCGAAAATGAAATCAATTTTTAGCGGCGATAACTATTTTAAAAATTCTGCTTGCAAAG
>NW_004797379.1:237724-239502 GCF_000002075.1 Aplysia californica | reverse complement strand
GGGGGAGAAAAAGGAAAAAGAAAAGAGAAAGAGAAGAAGAAAAAATTGCATTTATTATGTTGCCAATTTTCATCTCCGCGAGATGCTCAATGTATCTTACAATAAAATAGATACGGTAGACACATTATGAACAATGGAGAAGAATTTAAAAGAACAACCTATAGAATAACGATTAAACCCTGTTCAACATACTACAGCATTGATAAAAATCAGTATTACCAAAAAATGAACATAAAAATACAAATAAGTGCCTACATAGATACATAGTTGGACATAAAAAGCACTATGCTGGATTCTAAGACTTCCTCTTGTCCCTTCCAAACTGGTTCCTCTGTTGCTCTATCACTCACTTCTTCTGTTGTCTTAATAATATCTAGAACAGACATAGACGGTTATGTTTCACAACTGTCTATGGTTTAGTGGTTACGCTCTTTGTCGTCCCGCGCAGGAGACGCGACTTCGATTCCTGAATGGGGGGCTCTCGTGGCCTAGAGGTTAAGATGTTGGCCTCTCATTCAAAGGTCCCGGGTTCAAATCCGGGTAGCGACCGAAAAATTTTCTTCTCTAAAATTGTCTCCTTTCGTCTTCTTTCCTGCTCTCTAGCAATGTTTTGTCGTCTGCTTTCGTCTTCACTTTCTGCCCCTGCCCCCTCACCCCCTTTGCCCCCTCCTCTGTGCTTTTGACTCTTACTGTAGCCTATCTACTGCTACTCCTGGGCTCTTTCTTACTGTTGTCTTTCAGCCACACCCCTGATCGTCTGGTAGAAAAGATCTACTCCTAGCCTTCTCGGAAAAGGGCAAAAAATCTCGGAGGGCCCGTCTGCAAGTTGCGCACGTTAAAGACCCCTTGGTGGTCTAAAATCGATAAGAGTAGGCTTCGGCGCCACCCGAGCAAAATTCAAAATTTCCTACCAACTGAAAATGTTTGGTGTGTCCCGCGCCATCATGTAACCTTATGCAGTTGCGAGCGCCGTAAAACACTTACCAAAGACCAAAATAAAAGAAAAAAGATTCCCGAGTGGGGAGAAATTTCAAAGAACATCCCAGTCTGTCTGCTGGGATGTTGTATCCCTCTCACCCCGGGATGGCCTGAGATAAGCAAAAGATCATACATATAGTTTTTAGTTTAGTTTTGTAAGAATTTTACGGCGCTCACAACTGCGCAATGTTATATGAGCGCGCGAAATACAAGTTAGTTGCATTCACGACAGTTGTAGGCACAGTGTCAGTATCCAGTAAAACTATCCATGTCTTTCCCCTTACTCATCTACTTCAGTTCTCAAAGTTTTGTTCAATCAACAACCACTGCCTATTTTTCTCGCCCAGCTGTTCAAATGCACTGGGCCCTAAATTGTTCTTTTTAAAAAAAATTATTTTGCTCATTCCGTGGCACCAGTTGTAAGTGGTAAAGAATTTAATGTTTTGCAGAAATGTAAATGTTATGTTTTGGTAAAAGCCAGAAAAAAAACATTATTTAGGTACAACTTTAAAAAGAATAAAACCATGTTTTGTTGTTTTCATCTATCCTGTAACATTTTGCTTTCTGGGCTTAGAACTTGCTGACGTTTTGCTTTCTAAAGTTCAGTGCTCGAAGCCTTAATGTCGATTCGGGCGTTGCAGGAAATGCGTTTATGTCTTCCTAATTGGGGTTTTTTTTCGTGACTGTTGACAGTCGACACGTTGGGGTATGTAATTAGTGTGAACTACAGACTTACACACGTCCGCAAACACGCACACATACTTACTCACTCTCTCTCTCTCTCTCTCTCTCTCTCTCTC
>NW_004797379.1:235873-237153 GCF_000002075.1 Aplysia californica | reverse complement strand
CCCCCCCCCTCCCACCTCCTTATCACGCTTTTCTCATCTAATCAGATCCTATCAGGAAAAGCCTTTATGTACAACATATTCAACAAAGAACAAAGTGGGCCGATAACAAGGCGTGGGCTGGCCCAGTATGACGACAGAGCGTAAAACAGCATGTATCGACCGTAAACACTGGCGCGTCATTGCACGCCAACTTCTGAGCCAAAGATGACACCTTCAGTAAAGAAAAAAAAAGTTTAAAAAATAATAATAAAATAAAATAGAATAGAATATACAACCAAAAAAGCACAACTATACATGGCAATGGTGTGAATGGCCTTAGCTCGAATCCTTATTGGGCCGTTTTTTAAACTAGGTTGGTCCTATCGGAAATGGACATTAAAGTTCGAGAGTCACATACAGTCGAATCTGTTCTATCCAAGAAACTCAACAGTACATACGAAAACGTTCCCCTTTCCCCCGTTCGTTTTTTTTTTTTTTCTTCTATTATTGTAATAACACTGTCAAAGATATCCACCTAAGACATCCATTTGTGAGGCAGCGTGGTGGAATCAGGCTCTCGTCAATTTTGGAGCATGTAGAGTTATTGGTATCATCTTAAAGCTTGTTCACTTGTCTTTATTTGGATGAAAAAGATTCCATTTATCTTGAATACAAGTCGAGATATTTGTGAATGAAGGAGGTGGGGGGTCACCTATTTTCAGAGGTAAAATTAGTGAGAAAATTATCGCCAAAGATTAGTTACTTCCATAGCTTAAGAGTCCGTGGTAACTGAAAAATTTAATTTTTTGTGCCTTCTATCAACGTTTTTAAAAAAAATCCACTCAGAAATGAGTTCTTTAATAGGCATGAAAGGTGTTGAGCCAAAAAACAAAACATTGATAAAAATTCACTAACCTGTGGAAAAATGCAGGTTTCTTCACTTTGATTATTTTGACGAGAGCCTGATTCCACCACGCTGCCTCACATTTTTCTCCTTAAAAATGCCGGATGGCCGTCTTGGACAGTTTTGACCAAATCTTAAAAACGTTTTTTTTTTGTGTGTGTTTTGAAAAGGGGCGTTAAACCCATACAGTTCTCCTGTGACTAAGCCTTCAGAATTGCAATTTCAAATCTCTACCTCAGATAAGACGAACCAAGAAGCACCCTCCAACCACCCACTCAGCAGGAGTGGTTTGGTACGGTCAGAGTGAGGTTAACATCTGTGTGTGTAGATTCGGGCAAGTCCAGAGATAACAAGGTCTAGTGTGACTGTCGCCCCCACCCCCACCCCCCCAACCACC
>NW_004797379.1:226675-230140 GCF_000002075.1 Aplysia californica | reverse complement strand
CCAAAAGGATGTATTTGAACAGGTTACTGTTTTCATAGTAATACATTTTCTTCATTGAAAAATGTTCACCTTTTCCACACACACACACACACACACAGACACACACACACACACACACACACACACACACACACACACACACACACACACACACACACACACACACACACAATAGCAAGATACGTACCAAGACATTTGCATAAAATATTCCCGTCTCCCTTCTTCTCTCCTATTTTTACCCCGCGACTTTCCTTAATCCCCCTCAGATAAATACCCACCAGCACAAAGGTATACAATTATACTATCTCGGCCCAATAGTGTTTATTGTACCATTGATAGCGTATCGACTGCTTAGCGTTATATCCAGTGCCCAATGGGGGTTGCACAAACAGATCGCCAACCGATCTCCCGATTCGCGACCTGATAACAAACGCGTTTGTTTGGGGTTATTTTGAGCCTAGGTTGCAAGTCGCGCGATCGGTTTGTGTCACGATAGTTTCTTTGAGCCCTCAAATCTGGCTAGCTCCGCCTACCAAACTGAATACTGAGTGCTGATTGGCACAATCGGTTCGGTTCGGTTTTTGGCTGCTTTAGTGCACGCTAGAAATGGTCGCTTTTAAGCGCAAGGGGGCTATCCCGAAAAAAAGCTGTTTTTGAGAAAATCGAAGGTAAAGTTGTTCAGTTTCTTAAAAATACAAGGAAAATAAGGTTTCTTTAAAACCACACAAACATACTCACCAATGAAAACAAACTTATCTAATAGATAGAGGGCAATTCCCACTTTTGGTGTAGGTCAAGATTTCTGGAAACCCTCGAAATCTGGGTTAGCCTGCTTGTCCTTAAAAGAGACCAAATAAACCAACTACCAAAACCGATCGCCCAACGCGCGGCCTTGAAAATAAACGTGTTTGTTATTGAAGGTCATCGACCGTTTTGTCGGTTTCTTCGAGAGGGTATAACAGCCACGCAATTTCGATATAATCAAATTGCCGATTACTGCAACCAATACAACCTAACAATTTAGATATCTTCACTACCTGTTACAGTTGGAGTAGTAAAATATTCTTGCCTTGTGTCATTCATGGTACATGTATTCAATAAGAGAGGAATGGTACTTGTAGTGCTTATGCACATTCCTTATTTATCGTGTTACACCCCACCGCGTATCTGAGAAAATGTTGACACACTCATTCTATTCATATCATAGGGTTCCATGAAAGAAACAAATCCTTAAATAATTTTGATACAAGACGGAAAAGTGTCACCGATTTGAGAACCAGTTGTATTTTTACATTGCACGAACACTCCTCACTCTGTCAAGTCAATTGACTCAAATTGAAAGTAGTTTTCTTGAGACTGAATTTTATGGAAATACACAAATGTACTATGGAGTAATTTGGTCAAGGGGACTGGGGCCATTGCATGGGATCGGCAATCTTATTGTATCGATATCGCAAAAAAAAAAAAGTGAGCGGCTTTGATAGTTTTGTTTTGTTTGTTGTTGTTGTTGTTTTTCTTGGGGGGGGGTTGTTTTGTTTGTTTGTTTGTTTGTTTGTTGCTGTTTTATTTTTGTTGTAGTTTTTGTTTGTTTGTTGTTGTTGTTGTTTTTTGGGGGGTCGAAAGTGTGGGGTTCTGATGGTTTCCCATTTCATCGGTTTTGTCCCAAACCGACAATACATAACCGAAACGATCCGATGATGCATAGGCACTGCGTGTTAGGCTCCGCCATACGCCATGTAGAAAAGTGGTGTATGACTGAGTCGTGCAGTGCGGGGGGTTGGCGGGTGCTCTGGTGTGGTTTGCTCCTTCTTTCCTAGCAGTCATCTATTCTGTCGTCCTAATTTCTTCTCCTTGTTGTAATTGCTACTCTCTTGTAACACATCTATTCTCTCCAGCAGTATATATATATATATGTGTGTGTGTTAGGACGTGGTGGAATCAAGCTCTCGTGAAAATGATCAAAGTGAAGAAACTTGCATTTTTCCGCAGGTTTGTGAATTTCTATTTAAAAAAATTTTTTTGGCTCAACACCTTTCATACCCATTAAAGAACTCATTTCTTTGTGGATATTTCTGAAAAACGTTGATTAAAGGCACAAATATGTAAATTTTCAGTTACCACGGACTCTTAGGCTAAGGAAATATAACTAATCTTTGGCGGCCATTTTCTCACTAATTCTACATATCTGAAAACAGGTGACCCCCACCTCCTTCATTCACAAACATCTCGACTTGTAGTCAAGATAAATGGATATTGTTTTCAACCAAATAAAGACAAGTGAAAACGCTTTAAGATGGTACCAATAACTCTACATGCCCAAAAATTGACGAGCGCCTGATTCCACCACGCTGCCTCACATATATGACATTATTGCGTTGCAAGCGCCGCACAACTCTTCTTACATCTAAAACTAAATGGAGTCATACATTTATTAGCTGTTTATGTGTGTCACGATGTAGTGGAATCAAGCGCTCGTCAAGGTTTTGGCATATACAGTGGCGTCCTAAAGAAACTTGAAAATTTAATCATTCAATCATCGTGTTAAAACCCTTGCCATTCCCACAAATTATGCAGCATAGCAATTTAAAGCGAAATAAAGTCTCCATCACCTGGCACGTTAATATTTAATCTATATTAAGAGTTGCCCGAGATATATTCACTCAAAAGTGGCCTTTAAAAATCAGACTTGGCAAAATTGTGCGAAATCAGAGAAACGTCAAAGTGTGTTCGCGCTTGTATTGAGGTGCATCAACATTTGAGGAATAGACAAGCATTGAATGTCAAATGAATCAAGAATATTACTGTCAGCAATAAAGAATATCTTCCGATGATATTTTCAATCAGATTTAAAAACAGGGCAGTCACAAATGCTACACAAAACATGTATGTTTATATTTCAAAGTTACTGGTATAACTCTAAAGCTTGTTCATTTGTTTTGATTTTGAAAAAAAACAACCTATCAATATGAACCGAAGTCAAGACTTTTAGAACTGAAAGAGGAGGGGGCGCTTGGTTTCAGGGGTAAAATTGGCGCGCGAGAAAATGGCTGCCGAAGTTTGGTGACTTCCAAAACTTGAGTGGTCATGGACTTGGATACTACACATATATTTTTTGTGTCTTTGACCAACGTTTTTCAGTAAAACGACATTGCCCGGTCTAGAATATTGTTATGTACGTCTGTAGTCGGCTATAATAGTGCTTGGTCTAATATTAGAATTCAAGTCTATGGGCATAGCTTATCTTCCTGACCAGAGAATCCTATGAATAAACCAAAGGCTCAGACATAGTCCACAGACGAAGGTTGTATACACAGACAAGACACAATTAGGAAGTTGTAATGGACGTCGTGGGAAAGGGTTCTTCATCCACACCAACGCACACGCGCACGCGCACCCAAACACAGGCACAACTGAACACACACACACACACACACACACACACACACACACACACACACACACACA
>NW_004797379.1:225456-226569 GCF_000002075.1 Aplysia californica | reverse complement strand
TCTTCTTCTTCTTCTTCTTCTTCTTCTTCTTCTTCTTCTTCTTCTTCTTCTTCACACAGTTCGTTTCCTTAATGGGCCTGGAGGACTCCGTGAAGAAATCTTCGAGCGAGAGCAAGGCTCTTTTTCGGCTCCATTGTCATTATACTCAGAGGCACCTCCACTCGTCCAAATAAATCCATTCAAATTGTCATTGTTCCTGGACATTCAAACATAATAATTAATATGTTTGACATCCTCCTTTTCATGGCTGCATCTTCAGCAACGTGGGTTGAGCTCTTCATTCACAATGTTGTTGTTGCTGCTGCTGAGTATACATCTCGCAGAAACTGCAGATGCCCCTGTGTGCCCAAAAGGACTGGCAAAATTCTTGATGTGTGGGAAAAAAAGACATTTTGCTCGTCTAAAACAGTTCCTGAGAGTTTAAGGAAGATGCGAAGCCACACACATCCTTCTAATGTCTACCCTGACAACATGGTGAAAGTTCATGACACACTTTCCTCATAATATGGTCGTTTTTTAATTAAACACAAGGGGGCTATTGCAAAAAATACTGTTTTAAGAAAATCGAAGTTAAATTTTTTTTCCCTTGTTCAGTTTCTTTAAAATACAAGGAGAGTTTTCTCTATAACCAAACAAATACACACACCAATGAAACCAAACTTCTATATGTAGGGCAATGTCTACTTTTGGTGTAGGTCAAGATTTCTGGAAATCCCCGAAATCTGGGTCAGCCTGCTGGTCCTTAAAAGCGACCATATACCCAGTAACAAATACGCTCAGGTGATCCCCGGATAGTTAGCCTATATCTTGCTTTCTACGACCACCCGCACACACATACACAAACACACACACACACTCCCACAGATCTAGGCTTTCCTCTGAACCAAAGAAATCTGACCTTTGAACTTAACCTACCCATCTTCATTTCTGAACCCCACCCACATTTTCACTCACCCACCTCTACTGTTTACGTAACAATTGCTCTTTTTTAAGGAAAAAAACCCCGTGTTTTGACAAACAGAACAGAAGCACCAAAGAACTGATCGAGACTGACAAGGATGAAAGAAGAAAAGTGTAACTACTTCTCTCTCTTCCCCCTTCCCCCCCCCTCCC
>NW_004797379.1:218373-220506 GCF_000002075.1 Aplysia californica | reverse complement strand
CACACACACACACACACACACACACACACACACACACACACACACACACACCACTGCGCCATCATCACTTACAATTGTGCGAGTCTCCAGTTCGTCATGAGTAAAGTTTGGACAATTTACATAATGCTGCTACGGTTTGAAAAATGTTTAAATATACTTTGTACATGTATTTCTACAATCTGAAAGGTTATGTCGTGTTCTGGGAAGCTGTTCATTTCAGAACGCCGTCGAGCATGGTGTTTACATTGATACGTGGAAAAGCAAATATCAACGGCACTGTTTGGCACTGTCTCGTAGCTTTTATTGTAGTTCCTTTGTATGTCCTCTAAACTAACCAAAAACCCAAATGGAACAAAGAAAGAAAGAAAATGAAAATAAGAAAGAAAAAAAGAAACGCACCCTCTCTTCTTCCAAGAACACCCCTCCCCCCAACAACAACAAAAAAAACCACAACAAAAAACGGAACAAGGAGGGATATTAACTCCTCTAAGGGAACTAGTATGTTCTCCGCCACCACTCACAAGTAAAGGAACAGAAGGCCACAGCAAAAAGCTTTCAGAAATCTCCTCACCGGCTTTTGGTCCTTCTTCGTGCGTTACATTATGTAAGTGGTTGTTCATCCCTGTTGGTTTTGAAATACAATTTGTCTGATGGTCTGTTCTTTTTCCTGTTCTTTTGTCTGTTTTCTTGTGCGTTCTCTCGTCTGTTCTCCTTGTCTGTTCGTCATTTAGCGCCCGTCTGGCGACATCTTGAGAGATCGCACCCTTAAAAATGACGACGTCTTTACGAAGCAAAGAGCGACAACAGCAATCACCCCCCTCTCCCCCACTTCAATTCTTCCCACCCTGTCTATGA
Organism: Aplysia californica; assembly: GCF_000002075.1. Lineage (NCBI taxonomy): Eukaryota > Metazoa > Mollusca > Gastropoda > Aplysiida > Aplysiidae > Aplysia > Aplysia californica. Next base: position 219,651 of record NW_004797379.1, on the reverse strand, counting down.
ATACATGTATCACTTCATCGCCCATTTAACCTTCACATTGACGACAAAAAATGTCCCACTTGCCTTTATTTTCATCCGTGTCTCTAAATCTTCCTTCATCGCCCATTCAACCTCCAGTTGTTCACACCCTGTTCAGAAAGCCCCGAGTTTCATAATCATAACTCTCCGAACTTCATCTTTCTCTTTTACAAACCGGAGTCTTTCTCCATGATCATTGGACCTCCTCCTTCCCCGCCGCATTATTCTCACGTCCCCGTCCTTTCACTTTTCCTTTAGGCTCAAGTGTTTTGGATCACAGACTTTCATCTTCCTTCTTTCGTTTTCCTTTTTATGTGTGTGTGATGACGCCAGAAATGTGTACTTAGTGACCCCGCCTCTGTGGCGTCAGTGGTCTAGTGGTTAGGCTACTGGACCTGTAATCGTGAGACTGAGGGGTCAGTGGTCTAGTGGTTAGGCTACGGGACCTGTAATCGTGAGACTGAGGGGTCAGTGATGTAGTGGTTAGGCTACTGGACCTGTAATCGTGAGACTGTGGCGTCAGTGGTTTAGTGGTTAGGCTACTGGACCTGTAATCGTGAGACTGTGGCGTCAGTGGTCTAGTGGTTAGGCTACTGGATCTGTAATCGTGAGACTGAGGGGTCAGTGGTCTTGTAGTTAGGCTACCGGACATGTAATCGTGAGACTGTGGCGTCAGTGGTCTTGTAGTTAGGCTACCGGACATGTAATCGTGATATTGTGGCGTCGGTGGTCTAGCTTACGGACCTTCAATCGTGAGACTGCGGGCTAGGGGGTTCGAGGCTCAGTTCGTTCCGACGTTGCGTCCTTGGGAAAAGGAATTTGGGTTAGGGGCTGTCAGAGGTGGACGTTACAGTCGGAGGTCCCGCCTCTTCCATGACCTGACAGTGTCACGTTGTCGTCAGGGCTGCTACACCTGCCCAAACCTGTGTCCAGTCTCGTAGTGCGGGAGGTTGCCATGGGTGGTTGGCTGTTGCTCTGGTGTGGTTTGCCCCTACTTTCCTATCCAACGTCTATCGTCCTTATCTCTCCTCCTTCTTTGTTGTGTTTGTTACTCTCTTGTAACACCTCTAATCTTCCGCACTTATATGGCCTGATTGTGTTGCAAGTGCCGTAAAACTCCCACTAAAACTAAACTAGGAGGTAGCCGTGTGGACAGAGACACTTCCTGAGACGCAGTTAGTCACAAATGTCACCAGCGCACAGTTTGAAGCACTAGGTTCGAATCCCAATAACATGTGAAATGTTCCTTTGGAATATTTT